>NC_031994.1:95853726-95861849 GCF_001879085.1 Nicotiana attenuata | reverse complement strand
TATATATATATATATATATATATATATATATATATATATATATATATATATATATATATATATATATATATATATATATTAAAGGATAATTTTGAATTTATATATATGATATTTTTTAAATTGAATTAAATAAAAAATTATCTTTTGTTACCATGTTATCATACTTGATTCGGTTAGTGATCATATGCAATTATATTAGGAACTTTTGTTATCTTAATTCAAATTATGTAAATACAACTTTCGCCTCTGGCAAAAAAAAAATTAAAAAAAACTCCATATAACTATAAGCTCTTTTACATTTAAAATCCTATAATTATAGTTCTTTAAAATACTATAGCTAGATTTGAATAAAGCGAATTNTATATAGGGTACACGTCTATGTTTATCCAGATAACAAAAAAAAGTTTAAAAGTCGATAAAAATTTACTTACATATACAATGAAGTAAACCTACTTGCTGGAGAAAGAAACGTTACAAAAATCAGTCAATATTCAACACAAGTTGTTTTTTTCTTTTTGAAAAATGTTTGTTTAAAAAGTCAATTTATATAGATGGACATAAAACAAATAACAAAACTTTTGCTATATAATTGCTATCATTAATTTCTATTTAACACCTTCTAGGAATTGAAGGGTATAAGCCGAAACCTCTTCATTTAGCTGCAGTCAAACCAAAAAGAGGGATATTGGTTTCTAATTGATAATTTCTATAGCGATTTTCAAGTGTAACAAAAGTATATTTTAAAAAAATGGTACGACGTGAAATAGTTATTTTTAAAATGTAAAAATTTTATTTCGAAATGGGATTATTTTTTAAATTATAATTTAATTTTTAAAATAAAAGATAAGATACTTTTAAATTTTAGTAGAGATTTTAAAATAATTATAATAGAAGTCATATCATGGATAAAATCAAGAAACCGAAATCTTATGGATTATTACATAAATATCCGGCCAGATTTATTGTTTACTTTTTATAGTTAATATACATAGATGATATATCTATTACACATGTTACATATGAATTATATATAAAATTACACATCCTCAATTTTTTAATTAAGTGGTTGGGTGAGCTCCTATTTAGGTTGATAAGATAAAGCCAAAAGAAAAATATAACAGAATTTCAACCAAAGACTAAAAATATAAATAATGTTCTTATGTAAACAATTTCTATTAGAACTCATCCTTTTATTACGAAATAAATTAATTTTGTGTAACAAAAGAAAGAAAAACATAAAAATAATATAAAAGAAAATAAATATAGAAAAAATGTATGAAAAATCTAAAAACCAGAAATAAGAGACGACAACGAATTTCTTCTTCTGTTTCATCTTTGTTGAGTGTAAAAAATTTGGAAGACGATCTCATCGATTTCAAATATTTTTTTCAACTCAAATGCATAGATTATAAGATAAGGATATGTTAGAATATTTTTTTTATTTACATTGTGTTTCGTTTTTAAAAAAATCACTATTACTAACAAACTGATATGATATTTGAATTTGAATTTAATTGTTATTTAAGTAGTTTGCATTGAGGTTAAGCCAGGTATGGTGTCGAGAAATAACTGCTTGGCAATTTTAAGACAATATATGCAATGTTATATAATAACAATCAATTAATCTAACATTTAACTATTCCAAGAACAAAAAATCTGTATATGTATAGGGTATTCAAAATTTAAAATCTGTGGCTAGAGATATCGATAAACACAAAATGGAGTCATACTGAAATAAATTTCACCGGCCAAAGAATCATTTAGATTTTTAGATAGCCGATTTAAGTGAATTTTAAATTAAGGATAATATATTCACTTGCATCATTATAAAAATAATAATTATTGAAATATATATAATGTTGTAGAAATTGAAATTTCAAAATAAAATATTTTTTTAAAACATAATTGCATACCGAATAAGAATTCAAGTCGTAGTAAAAGAGTCACGTCATAACCAAAGAATCGTTCATATTGTGCCAACCTTTGTGCTTTGCCAAAGCTCATAAATACGAGTTATTATTTCGCTTTGTGACTATTTTTAGGTTCCAATGACACCAATAAGAATGGTGCAAAAATAAAATTATCACTACGAGATTTGAAAAAATGTTAGCCTTTTTTCTTGTAGTGTTTCATAAACAATATCTAATGATTATCTATAATTACCTAGAAGGTTTAAGTTTTACGATTATTTACATATAATTCAAATAACTCACATATTTAACACGGTTAATGTCAAACATCAAAATGGAGTCATACTAGAAAGAAAATCATTGGCTAAAGAATTTTTTAAATTTTAGATAGCCGACTAAAATGAGTTTTGAATTAAGGATAATATTCTCACTTACATTATTATAAAAATAATTATTATCGAAAAATAAAGTTTTAGAAACTGAAAATTTAAAATAGAAATAATTTTAGAATATATCAACACACCAAATAAGAGTTCAAACAGTAGTAAAAGAGTCAAGTCGTATCCAAAGAGTCCTTCATAGTCTCAACGTTTGATTGTTTTGCCATAAATACGAGTTATTATTTTGCTTCCCGGCTATTTTTTGGATCCAATGACACCAGCGAGAATGGTACTAAAAAAGAAAAATAGAATTATAACTAGGAGATTTGAGAAATGTTTAATCATTTTCATGCAGTGTTTCTTCATTAATATCAATTGATTATCTATATTTATCGAAAAGGTATAAATGTTAAGATTTTTTTTACATATAATCCAAATAACTCAAATATTTAACATGGTTAGTGTCCGCGCATCTGCGCGGGTGCTAATACTAGTTAAAAATTATAAATGAAAACATAATTAAGGGAAGTAGTTTAATGAATCTTATACATAATCTAAATATATCTTAGATAAATCTAATCTCTCTNAAATAAATTATATATTTAAACTCGTGGGGGAATGGGTAACCAGATTTTGGTTCGAACCTCGAGTTTTGACCATGTGGGCCCGGGTGCATTTTGGGAAATTTTGAGTAAAACTTTGGGAAAATCGTTTTTATGCATTCAAACTAATTCATATAGTGTTTGCTAAAGTAATTGAGCAATTTGTGATTAGATTCGAGCGAATTGGAGGTGGAACCGCGAGGTAAAGCAATAGTTGAGGATTAAGTGGATTTCAAGGCTTTGAGGTAACTGTTTGCTTTAACCCTAGCTTGAGGGAATAGGAGTTGAATCTTGTTGCAAATTGCTATGTGATCGAGTACGATGTATAGGCATGGTGACGAGTATCTATACATTGGTGTCTAGCATGACCGTGAGTCTTATAATGTGATTATCATGATTTGGTTGTGAACTCCGTGTTTATTGGAGGATTTCCAGTTGTTGTGAATAACATGTGAACGGTAATATGATCACTTGATTCCTGGGAGCATTGGCTCGAATTGTGATACGAATATTGAAAGTATACGAAATGACTTGATTCTTTGGAGCGTTGGCTCAAAATAGTAAAGTGAATTATAAGATAAGGAAAGTAAGAAAGAGAAAGCGTTGTTGATTATTCCCTTGCCGGGACGTTTGGTTGCATTTGTTGAATTCTTTCCCTTGCCGGGATGTTTGTCAAATATTTGCTTATTTTTATGCCCCTTTATTGTGACTGTTGTTTGGGGAGTCGGACTGTTAAATGATATTGAGGATCGGGTTGCGCGCCGCAACAATGATATTGAGGATCGGGTTGCGCGCCGCAACAATGATATTGAGGATCGGGTTGCGCGCCGCAACAATGACATATGATAAGTGATATGGGTCGGGTTGCACGCCGCAATAGTGGTATTTGTGGAGCGGGTTGCACGCCGCAACAATAGTAATTATGGAGCGGGTTGCACGCCGCAACAGTTATTGAGGCTATGTGTTTGTATTTGAGTATTGATTCTTCATTCATTGTGAACCTAAGCTGTTTTTAGTTGTTACTCTGGATCGTTGTTAATATTGTATCTCCCCTTAGCATGTTTCCCCTCCCATGTTGGTAATTGCTTTGTATTCGATTTCCGCTGTATATCTATAACTGCACAGGTTTATGTGGTGTCCAGTCTAGCCTCGTCACTACTTCGCCGGGGTTAGGCTAGACACTTACCAGCACATGGGTCGGTTGTGCTGATGCTACACTTCTGTGAATTTTTGCACAGGTCCAGGTTTTGAGGAACAGCAGCAGCAGTAGTTCGGAAGCAGGCGATTCATATTCACGAGACTGAGGTAGCCTTGCAGGCGTCCGCAGGCCCGGTGTCTCTTCTCATTGTTTTCTTTTAGACTGTTACCTCCTTGTTTCGAGACAGACAGCTGTTATATTTCTTTCAGACCTTTGTATTTAGTTTATTCTTAGTGGTTCGTGAGTGATGTGACACCAAATCTTGGGTAGAGGATATTGTTGAGTATTCCGTATTTATTTCAGACTTATAAATTGGACCTTCTGCAGTTATTGTTGTTATTATTATTGATGCTACAGATTGTCAACAGAATGGCTTTACTAATGAAAACGGTAGGTAAGTTGGCTTGCCTAGCTACCACGAGTAGGCGCCATCACGATCCCGATGGTGGGAAATCCGGGTCGTGACAGGTTGAGATCAATAACTCAACATATCCAGGAGCTATGTGGTCTTTCATGGGGAAAGGATATCCCAATAACATTATATGAAGATAATGTTGCATGTATAGCTCAACTAAAAGGGGGATACATTAAAGGAGACAGAACAAAGTATATTTCACCAAAATTCTTTTTCACGCACGATCTTCAAAAGAATGGTGAATTAGATGTTCAACAAATTCGTTCAAGTGATAATTTGGCAGATTTGTTCACTAAGGCATTGCCGACATCAACATTTGAGAAGTTAAGATACAAGATTGGAATGCATCGTCTCCGAGATATCAAATAAGGTTTTTTTTTTATCAGGGGGAGAAATACGCGTTGTACTCTTTTTCCCTTAACCAAGGTTTTGTCCCATTTGGGTTTTCCTGGTAAGGTTTTTAATGAGGCAACTCTTAATGCGTATTACAAGATATGTGTACTCTTTTTCCTTCACTAAGATTTTTCCCACTGGGTTTTTCTTAGTAAGGTTTTAGTGAGGCACATTATCTGTTAGTGGACATCCAAGGGGGAGTGTTATAAATCCTGCAAATGGTTTCATCCACTTGCAACGATGGATGTCTTCCATAACAGTTTTACATTGTTATGTATCCAAAACAAGTTTTAGATTGGTTATGTATCCAAAACAGGTTTTAGATTGGTTATGTATCCATAACAGGTTTTGGATTGGTTTTGTAACAACGAAATATTTCTATAAAGGTTCACTGATGAACCTATTCAATACTCTAAAACGAAGAAATAAATCCTCTCTTCTAATGTTGTCATTCTCTTCTATTATTAGTCCTAGTTAATTACATAGTTCTTGCTATATTGCTTTTATTTTATAACAGTAGTTACTTAATTTATTGATAGAAAGTTTATTGATAGAAATATTTTCTTTTGTCGGTAGAAAAGAGTTTTTTCCTTTCTTGTGAGGCTTGCAATATAGCAAGAAAAATAATTTTTTATTGGTCTTTTCTATAGTACGGATAAGTTCTTACGTTGTTTCATTTTATATAACAGAATTTTATAAAAATGGTGTCAAGTAATTTAGAGGCGGATTTAAGTGGAATTACGTACGCTTTTATTCGGCCTTTTTATATTTATAGATAGAGAAATAAAATGGTAGTGAAAATATTATCATTAGATATAATGTGTTCAAACAAATAAGAAATTAACTTTTATGATTAATACTAAAATGAGTATGGTAAAAATAGATATTAAATTGAACAAGCTAATGAAAGCCACGTGATAATGTAATAATATTATGTGTTGAATAATAGAATAGCAAAATAAGGAATAAATAGAGAAAAATTAATCAAAACTTTCATCATACGGAAAAATGATAAAACTTATTTAAATTTGAGATGGTAAAGTTGTTATTTATCTATTATAATAAGAAAGATGATATTGTGGATAATACCACGCAACTTATGTCTAACAGATAAAATAAGAACTTAAAAATATTAAAAATAAATTAGAATTTATGTTAAGAATTAGTTTAGAAAATAAAATAAAGTGAAATAAAATACCTATAAATACTATTGATAAATGTAAATAACTTAAAAATTCAAACAATATTTTTAAAATAAAATAGATATTTATCTGAAGATTAAAAAATTTCTAGATTTATCTATATTATATTAAAGGATAGTAATGGATAATAATACTAAACAAAGTGGCACCAAAAATTAAAGTCTTACTAGATATAGCATTAAAATTTAAAAAATATAAAATAAATATCTAATATAAGTAATTTTATTAACTAAAATTAAAAGTCAAATTTTGTATCTTGAAACTAAAAGAGAATTTTTTTTATTGCATGTTATACCAAAAATAAATATAAGAAAACTTAGTAGATTTGGAATATAACAATCAAAGAACTTATATATTAATTTTTATACTAATCAAAGTTACAACTTAAAGTCAAATATGATATTATTTTGATTACAGGTAAAATATCAATTAAAAAATTCTTAGTAGGGAAGAGATTATACAAAAAAAATTAGATATAATGTGAGAATATTTATACTTTAAATTAGTTTTAAAAAAATAAAGTAAATAATTGAATAATATTCAAAAATATTATTGATAGATTTAAATAGTAAAATAGTTTCGAGTAAGAGGATAAAAGCGTAAAATATATTAAATTTCAAGAATAAAAAAAATAATATTTATCAATAATTATTAAAAGGATAATAAGAAAAATAGTAAGTCAATTAGTAAGCCGAAAAATCACATGAAAGTATAATAATATTAAATAATAAAATAATATAATAATTATAAGTAAAGAACAAAAAAATGTGTACAATTTAAAAGAATAAGATTTATTTAAGCTTGAGATAAAAAATAAACTCATACTGAGAATTTTATTAAATTAATATCATTTAATATGTTCAAACGAGACAAATCACCACATGACATAGTTAGTAATTTTTAATATTGATAACGAAATCGAAATTCAAGTACTAAAATTAACCTATTGGATTATATAAATATAGAAAAAGAAAGCAGGTTATCCACCATGAGATTTGCGAAATGGTTTCATGTCTTGCTTCTTAATTAATATCTAATGGTTATATATAAATTTTATCTGGAAGGTTTATATTTTAAAGTTATTTATACATAATTCTAATTCAAATCACAATCCGACATGATTTGTGTCCGTGCATTGCGCGGGGTACTAATACTAGTTATATTAAAAGGAGGGTAGTATTGCTTTGTGGTTAAGCCAAGTGGCAAGCTAAAATGAAGCCACTTGGCAATTTTTAGACTACATTAATAATTAGAAATTATAAATGAAAATATAATTAATGAAAGTAGTTGAATTAATCTTATACATAATCTAAATAGATCTTAGACAAATCTAATTTATATATCTATATTTATATTTATATGTATATTGGTATCTACACCTATATTTATATTTTATATCTATATATTGATCCACTCATAGATTTTCTTGTATATTAACTAGAAAAATGGAGGTGAAAAATTAATTAAAAAGCTATAATAGAAACAAAATAAAAAATATAAAAAGACGTAAATTGAGATAATATATGACTATTTATACTTTGAAGTGAGTTAAAATATAAAATAAAGCAGCGTCATAAGAATAAGATACATAGCAAAGTAAGACAAAATAAATAAGAATTTAGGAAAGACTTAGGATAAAGTTAAAAGGATAAGAAAAAAATATAATATATTAATTTTGTATCACATTCGAAGATTTGGAAAATCTTCATTTTTAATTGGACTAATAAATGCCTAAAGTTATGGGATATTGTAAATACTCTTTAAAACTACTTTGCCGCTTTAATTTTAGGCATTTAAAAGGGTTATTTGCAAGAAATATATATTTGAAAGGGTAACTGTAACGACCCGACCGGTCGTTTTGGGTTCTAGAGCCCCGTTCAGCAGCTTGAGGCCATGAGCAGCTTCATTTCAGGCATTATGACTTGTACGCGTGGTCGGAATTAAGTTCCAGGAAGTTCAGAGTTGATTTAGAAAGAGAATTCTCATTTGGGAAGCTTACAGTTGAAAGAATGAACTAGGATTG
>NC_031994.1:95788267-95853010 GCF_001879085.1 Nicotiana attenuata | reverse complement strand
GTTCGACTGTTGTTGAACTTTGACAGTTGAACCATGACTCATGCTACGCGCCTTCGCCATCAAAATTGACAAAGTTCAACAACAGTTGAACTGGGACTCAGGCCATGAGCCTTCGCCATCAAAATCGACTAAGTTCAACAACAGTTGAACTGGGACTCAGGCTATGCGCCTTCGCCATTTAATCAAGGCTATGCGCCTTCGCCAATAAGTTCAAATACGGTTGAACCATGACTCAGGCTATGCGCCTTTGTCATCAAAATTGACAAAGTTCAACAACAGTTGAACTGGGACTCAGGCCATGAACCTTCGCCATCAAAATCGACTAAGTTCAACAACAGTTGAACTGGGACTCAGGCTATGCGCCTTCGCCATTAAATCAAGGCTATGCCCCTTCGCCAATAAGTTCAAATACGGTTGAACCATGACTCAGGCTATGCGCCTTCGTCATCAAAATTGACAAAGTTCAACAACTGTTGAACTGGGACTCAGGCCATGAGCCTTCGCCATCAAAATCGACTAAGTTCAACAAATGTTGAATTGGGACTCAGGCTATGCACCTTCGCCATTAAATCAAGGCTACGCGCCTTTGCCAAGAAGTTCAAAGACAGTTGAACCATGACTCATGCTACGCGCCTTCATCATCAAAATTGACAAAGTTCAACAACAGTCGAACTGGGACTCGGACTATGCGCCTTCGCCAGAAAATCAAGCCCATGCGCCTTCGCCAGTAAGTTTAGCTACGGTCGAACCAAGACTCAGGCTACGCGCCTTCGCCATCAAATCCAACGAGTTCGACCTCACTTGAACCATAAGGCTAGACGCCTTCGTCCTCAAATCTAACAAGTTCAACCACAGTTGAACCAGGACTCGGACCAAGCGCCTTCATCATTGAACTCAGCGAAACCCAACCTCCAACGAATCGAGGCGCAGGTTAGGCACCCTCGCCCTTCAAGTAAGTACTCCCAACTCAAACTAAGATTGGGGACACGTAAAGTCCGGCCCCGGTCAAACTACAAGGCCGCGTTTCTCTCATCACGGCCGACAGTTCGACCGCGCCCGAACTGGGACTAAGGCTAAGTGCCGCTATCGCCAAGCAATGGCTCCGAGTCGCTCACCCCGAGTCGAAGAAGAAGAGTCGTCAACAATTAAAAACTAGCATGCCTACCAGAGTCGAACTCGAAGGCAAATCACCCCTTCGAGCGCATGCAAAGAAAAATCTAAGGGGGGAAAAAGAGGAGGTACAAAACAGATACAAGGCAAATAACGGAACGGAGATCTCATTTATCCACGAAATTAATTGCGGGTCATCCCCGCTTACACCCGGCCAAGGCCGATCAATACAAGGAAAGAGAAAAAAAGAAAAAAAACAAGAATCACCTAAACGCCAAACGGCGAACAAGACAAGAAAAAATGCTTAACATCTTTTTACTCGGCGCCATCCGCGCCACCATCTGCACCAACATCAGCCTCTGGCGTCGCCGCGTCAAAACCACAGTCGGTACGGGCCTCACGAGCCTTTTGACGCGCTCCCTCGAAAGCAGCTTCGGTCACGATGCCGGCCTCCCACAAATTCTTATATACATCACGTTGGGCCTCGGCAAAGACCCAAAGTTCGTGAGCCTGGCTGGAAGAAGCGGCTTGGTCCCGTAGGCGCCGATTCTCTTCTTCTAAGGCTGTGATCCGGTCCGCCATGACTTGGGCGTCCTGCTCAAAGACACCAATCCGCTTCTCGAGACTCGCTTCTCTAAAGGCCGCAACAACCCTCTCCAACGCCCGTTGGGACTCGTGCACGCGGATAGCTTCCATCAACGCACCAGCCCTCGACGAGGCATCCCTCACCTGAAGCTTCAATACCGCGACTTCACCCTCCAACACAGTCACTTTCCCGCTCACACTCAGCTGCAGCCCTCCTCCCCGCCTCGAGCTCCTCATCCTTCCGCCAGATCTGCTCCTCGAGAGCACTCGCTCTGCCAAGTGCTTGCTGCATCTGTACCTCCCGCCTCGCCAGTTCCTCGACCAAGGTCCGACTACGGGGATCATTCCTCAAGCGCACGCGCATCTCTCGGCACCGATCTCGGTAGCGGTGGTACTTCTCCAGCGCCCGCAAAATATCCCCGAGCGGACGTTGGCTCGACGGATGCTCTCCACCTCTAACAAATAAGGCTGCAAAGCAAAGACAACGATTAAGATAAAAGAACAAACTAAGGCAAAGAAGAAGAGAACCGACGTTATAGTGCATACCCTCAAGCCCATCACGGCCACTTCATTCATCAGTCCGACATCCGTAACGCCCCTCAACGACGCATTCTCGGCCTCCGAGCATAGCAGCTCGAACTGCGGCACCAAGCTTTCCCCTTGGAGCAATAAGTTCAACTCCGTGGGAACCTCAATGAAGCGAGATCGCCCCTCTACGCGCACCGCTGAATTGGTGAAGCCTTCCTGGAACATACGGACGTCGTCGGGGTCTAAGTCGGATTCAGACTCGTACTCATCTCCTACAGCATCCCTTCCTCCTTCAGCCACCAGCGAGGTAGAACCCCCCGCCGTAGCCACCGAAGGAGCGCTTGCCTCACCAACCTTAGCAGCCGTTGAGGAACTACCTCCCGTGTCAGCGACTGGAACCTCCAACTAGGTCGCCGAAGCGACGACATCATCATGGCCTAGGCCAGCCAGGGCAACCCCCATTGACTGTCCACCCTCAAGAGCAGGCGCCGCGATCGCACCCCTCTCCGCATCCGTCGAAGGAGAGTCCAAATTAATTACCACAGGAGGATCCGGCGTGAACACGACCCTATGCCTTATCAATGGCCTCTCCTCTTCCCCGTCTGATGGCGATTCTGCCCTAGGGCGCACAACCCCCGATAGCCCCTCGTCCCGAAGTGCGGCCCGTGCTGGAGAAGGAACCGCTGAAGATTCAACTGATGCCGCCCTCGGTATTGAGCGCGACACCGGCGCCGCAGTAAGTCGAGCGATTGCACTCGGCCGACGGAAGGCCAACTGAGGGACCTTGACGCGGCGTGCCCTCCCTGATCACAGAAAAACAAAGTTGATGAATAGAGTTGAAACAAAGCGGAACAGAAGAAGAAATCAATTTTTTACCTGCCACAGGTCTACGGCCATGCCTCTCCCAGAAAGACGCCCATGTGCGTATCCCCACCGTATGGGGGAGCACGGCCTCAACCCACTCACGAATCCCAGCCAACGGAGCCGGCGGCGACTTTTCGGCTACAAAATTGATACGAGTTAACGTTTATGAGCACAAGACGTAAGGAGGGGCAAAAAAGGGAATTCAATGATTAAGGAACTTACGTGCATGATTCCAAGCCTCTGGGAATCCAGTAGAGCACGCCACTAAATGTTCAGTCCTGATATAGAAGAAGTGCTCGAAAGGGCGAGGGTCGACCTCATCATCCAGCTTCACAGTCAGGCCCCTCGTCCTCGAGGGCACGCTCGAATCATGGTACCACGAACTCTCTGGGGAGCGTAGAGGCTAAGCACATGCTGCAGCGTGACCTCCCTACCGGCTAGTTCTGCATATTTGATAAGCATTGCTAATAATTTGTAAAGAGAAGGAGCAAGCTGACCCGGGCATACCCCGTAGTAACGACAGAAATCAACCACTAGCATTGGAAGCGGGAGCTTAAACCCCAACTTGAAGGGATAGGCGTAAAAGACGCAGTATCCCCTACGGTCGGTGTGGACCCTCTCCTCGCTTCTAGCGAGAACGACGTCAGCATAGCTGGGGATGACCCCCTGTCCCCGTAGTTGGGACATCCCAATCTCCCCCATTAACGGGGCTTCATCCACCTGATCCTCCCCACCATCGGCGGTGAAATCAGTCATCGGACCTCCGGGCAGAGATACTATCTCGTCAACCGATGGAGCTTCATCGGTCTCCACCAGTTCTGCACCGCCCATTGCCGGAGATGGCTCTTCAGCCACCGGAGAGTTAACCGGAAGATCCGTCGGAAGAACATTTTGGGAAGAACTGCCTGCCATTGTTGATTCGATAACGAGAAAGAAACAAAGTTTGAGGGACGAAGACGGAAGTTATGTCAATCGAAGAACAAAGATGAAGGTAAATTAGCAGGAAGAAAAGCTTCTTCAGAATCTCTCTCAGACAAACAATGAGAATATAAAAAATGAATGCCTCAGCCCTTATTTATAGGCAACGCAGGTGGCTTTCATGAACCCCAATAGCCACCATTAACTACATGACCAACCGCACACCGGTTCGATTCTACAGAAACGTGCGTCATTATGACAAGCTCCATGAAGCAGCTTTTCAGTCGCCAACCGGCGTCTCGCCCTCGAAATGGTTGTAACGACCTATGAACGCTGAGGAAATGTTCCGCGCGCCCTCAAAATTTTGGACGTCGCCAAACACGCATCGAGCGTGCCCTTACTCCCCTCGGTCGTACAACATACGATCCGTCCGCCATGGTCGACGGGTATGCTCCCAAACAAACGTAAGGATCAGAGCACAACAAAGCTCGACCTCATTCAAATTAAGTTAAAGGGTCAAGTGCCTTCGCCAAGGAGGAGAGTCCAACCTCGATCGAACGGCGACTTAATAACACAATAACAAAACACTGACACTCTACAAGGCTAAGGGCCATCGCCAAAGAGAATTCGGCCTCGACCGAAGCGACAGTCGACCTCCCTATCCGAGTTTCTGAAACTACAGTCGATGAAATCCACTCATCGAGCTCGGCCAAGGCACGACCTCAATAAGCGGAGGGACTAACTGTATGGGTCAGAATCCGACCCCACGATAATTAACGAAGGTAATCCCATCTTAAGCTAATTCATGATTGATTAGTGGTATGACCACTCAGAATTAACGGTATCCAACCCTTATCTGATTCGATCAACAAGGCCACGGCCCGTCCGTCATCATGAAGGTGAAACCCCAACGTGGTCACGGCCACTTATTGCCAGCTCACGAAGCTCACAGCTATAAATACCAAGAGAGGGAGCCCTAGTAAAAGGGGGCTTCTTCCTGACTATTGAGGAGAGAGAGAGAAAGATATAACGAGACACATATTATGGGAAAGGGGAACATCATTGTAAGGCGCTGAACCTCTTCATGGAGAGGCAGACCAAATCAACACTATCAATAAAGGCTTTTAATGTTTCTTCTCTTAACTCTGAGTATTTATTTTCATTTCCTTCCTTTGGTCCAATGGATTATTACGGTTTGCTATGATTTTTCCGTGATTTATTTATATTGTTTTATACTCATAAGGTATGTGATAACTTTTGAGCAAACAAGATCATTTCCTTCCAAGACAACATTTGAAATTAGACTAAGCTCTTTATCTGAATGGAAAACGTGCACAAAATAATTATTTGTTACATGAACAATCAATACCTTGAGGATCAGTCCCGAATTTCCTTTCTTCTTTTAATCTCTGTGTTTTTTCACTCACATAAAAACATGGAACTGGAAACTGGATATGTCCTGTGATTTTGAGATTCCAGTTCCACAAGCTTGGTACTATAACTTTCCAAGCTGTTCTGTTGGGAAATTATCCAGTTTTCAAGCGTATGTTTGAGGCAGAATAATACGTAGCTTTGTGTAGTTTTGAAAGACGCTGACATAGAAAGTTTTGTATTCATTGCACAAATCTTGATTCATGAGTTCAGGGTTGCCCTTTTCGGGGGCGGCTCAACGATATCCGGGGCCTAAAGTCAAACTTCAACAAGGGGCTCTAAGTTTTTTCCATATTTAAAAACTCATTTAATAAAATATATTTTTTGAAGTTTATTTTCTAGCTTTTTGAGATGTAAAATTTTAATAATTTATTTATAATCGATTTCTTAACTAGGATTATATATACTTCTACTTTCTAGGATTATTATTCAATTCTTTTAGGATTTCCTGATTTTCTAAAAGATCTTTGTTAAACTCTCACCAACTTCTTCTTCTTCTTTTTCTTGGATTCCATTCTCTTCTAGCTCAATTATATTAGTGATTTGTTTATCTACCATAAATTCTTCCTATTTATGGGGATTGTATTAAAGTTTCAATTCTTCTCTATTTTTTTGGCATTCTTAATAGAGAGACTTTCAGAAACCACCATGTTTTAGTGGTTATTAGCTAGTTGTAGCTACCATTTACTATATTACTTCATATAGCTATGTTTTCATATTTTTTTAGAGTGTATTCGATGTATTCATGAATACAGTAGCATTTCTAGGCGTGAAACAGGGGATTACAGCTAGACAGAGTTTTGTATTCGAGTGTATTCGACTATATTCATGGCGTGAAACATGGGATTACAGCTGGATAGATTATTGTATTCGACTGTATTCATAGCGTGAAACAGGGGATTACACTGTTTTTAAACAGAAAGTGAATCAATTAACATAATAGACTCCTAATATAACTCAACAAACTCAATTATAACACACAAATTTTGTATTTCCAGTTATAAAAAAGATTCTCAAACAATAAACAACCCAAAAATATAGCAATCTTCAGAGAAATTATATAATACATCTTAATACATAAATTATATTAATTAAAAAAAACATATGAATACATTCATGGAATATATAGAGACAGTGAATACAATGAAATACATAGAATACAGCGGGATACATTGAAATACAATGAAAAGAAAGACAATGAATACAATGAAATACATAGAATACAGCGAGATACATTGAAATACAATGAAAAAAAATAATGAATATAATGAAATACAGCGAGATACATTGAAATATATTAACAGAAAATACAAGTTCCATTACAGCGAGAAAATATCTCTCAAAATCTTTCCTTCTTCCATTGCTTTTTCAAGACAATTGTCTGTAAACGGCGACAATTTCACTATCTTTTGTTTGGTTGTGTCAACTTTGTGTACTCTTTTAACAAATAAGAATATTAGACCTGAGAGAGAAATTTCACGACTTCTTCTCCTTCTCCATCGAGATTGAAATTCGACTGTGAATGAGATTGGGAGGCTGAGAAGAAGACATCGGGAAGTAGAGAGAGAGAGAGAGAGAGAGAGAGAGAGAGAGAGAGAGAGAGAGAGAGGGAGGGAGGGAGAATAGATATGGGGTAGGGGATAGGAGAAATTTGAGGGATATGAGAGAGAAAAATAATACAAAGCTTATTTTATGGCTTAAGGGTAGGAGGTGACCATAAATAGATATTTGGCTATAAAAAATCAAAAGGTAGCTATGGAATATAATTTTTTAAAAGGGTATTTATTTAAAATAAATAAGGTATCAACCTTTGCTATAGGAGGTAACTAATCCTTCTTATGCGGATTCATATTTTCTTGTTTGCATACTAAAATTCTAATAAATTAAAAAAGATAATACATATACTTACAAACAAAAGATATCAAAAAATAATAAATTTTAGATGCAAAGTAATAAGAAAAGTATAGAACAATTGAACATGGTTTAACAAATAATCATAGATAACTTAATATTACTTTTGTTGTTTCAATATTTTTGGTGCAGTGCCGGGAAAGCTTGACAAAAAAAGAGTTCGCAATTGCTTTCTGCTATCATATTTGACAGAATATTTTATGAGACAATGGACTTATAAGTCTGAAAAGACTAAAAAGAATATAAAAGATTAAGTAAAAACCAGTTTAAAGAGAAAGTAATAAAAGTAACGTGGGCCCTGTGATAATAATGATAATATATAAAGTAGGCAAAAAATATATTCACACGTAAATTACTATTCTTATTTCCAAATTATCTCTTTCGGTCCCATAATTTTCTGATTTATGAAAGATATACTTTTTTTTGATATACTAAATATTTTTAATAAAATTCATCAAATACAGATACATCTATTTAATACAGTATCAAAAAATTTTGGGACCCCCCTAAATATGGGGCCTCAAACAGTTGCTTGAGTGGATTTACCATTGAGCCGCCCCTGGCCCATTTTTTGATTCATTACTACAATTGAGTGTAACATGATAAAACCTTTCCAAAAGTTGAAAGAGTATAAATTTATCTACTACTAGTACCTACTCTAATTTTAGTTAACTTGAAAAGAGGAAGTACATCATACCTATTACAGCCGGTCAAATTAAGCCGACTCTGTAACTAATTTGAAAAGAATAACTAAAATGCTTGTGAACCAGAACCAATGTCATCTCTGGATTTCCCACTCTTCTTTGGTAACAAATTCTGGTGAATATTGGGCAAGACGCCTCCATCTGCAATGGTAACATCTCCTAGAAGTTTGCCCAAACTCCTCATCATTCCTTACTGCAAGTTGTATGTGTCTTGGCACTATCCTATTCTTCTTATTGTCTCTTGCTGCATTACCAGCAAGTTCCAGTACCTGCACTACTATTACCATCAAATCTTAACCATATTTAAAAAAAAAATGACGCTGAAATACAATGCTTTAAACCCATTTATATCTTCACAGTTTTGGTACTGTAAAACACAACATAGCTTGAACCCTGTCCACTTTCTAGTTCTAGAGTAGATACGAAAGAAAATTCATATCGTAGTAATGACTATCAGTGAACCACATTTCTAACATCAAGATAATTGGGTGAGCATTATGATCTCATGTCGACCTATTGTGTTTCAATGATTTCAAAATACAAAGAATTAAACGTAACTCCTTAATTTGCATGTCCGCATGCAGCCAATCGTAACCTTTTTCTTTATTCAGACTTGAAATAGATCGCTCTTTGTGAAAGTTGTAAGATAGAATAACTCTATATTATAGGTGAATATTGATTCACATGGATGAGATATATGGGAAATTACCTCAGCAGCTAAATATTCAAGAACAGCGGCGAGGTAGACAGGGGCACCAGCGCCAACACGTTCGGCATATTTGCCAGCTTTAAGAAAACGTGCAATTCTGCCAACAGGAAATTGGAGGCCAGCCTTCTGAGATCTTGATGTCGATTTTGACGACTTTGGCTTGCCTCTGCCTCCTTTGGTTGAGCCTACCGAACTCATTTCTTTTCTTTTTAGTATTAGTATAATGGAAATGAGAATTTCTTGAATGGGAAACTGGATTGCTACCACTTCCTTATATACGAATCGTGAAATATGGAGTTTTCAATTGTCATATTTTGCTTGATTTCATTGGTTTATAAAGGATGACATAGACCCCATAATATTGACTTTTGCTTAATTTTGTTATCCGTTAATAGTTAGCAACAAAAATACTACTGTATCACCCTTACAAGTCGCTTGGTTGGAAAGAAATTATCCCAAAATTAATTGTTTCGATATTAGTTATTCCAAAATTAATGATTCCACCTTTTCATGGAAATAAACAAACTTATAATTCCAAAATAACTAATCACTACATGAGCAATAGGTCTTACATGTAACGGGTCCTTTACCCACGACTCAAAATTTCCTTGCCAAGCTACATGAAACAGATTTCCAAAAGTCCACAGAAAAATTATTGTTAATTGACCGAAGTGAGAAGCAAAAATATTCTGATAAAGATGTTCCTCAGTAATATCATCATGACTCTCGAAGTCATGTGCGGTAGCAATACCAAACCAAATACGACGAGTGGTGGGGTCCTTCGCTAAACCTTGGAAATCGTAATGCCATAATGCTTTTCAAATCCTCCTACCCATTATCCTACTACAATAATTCTTGCTAAAAAGAATGCCCATGTTGTGGCAATTCAACCCAAAAGGTAATGGTTACTCCTACAGCACGTCCTTATATAATGCTCAAGGCTCTCGGCTAAGTAGCAGGAGCAACTTTTAATTTATTCTGAGCACGAGATTAATTATACTTTTCTCCAATCAAATATAAGATAAGCTCTTTTTAAATTTAGTACCTTAATTAATTATTCCTTATCCCTTATACTAAACAAGCCCTTGCACTTTTCCAACATAGGAAAAAATTATCTTACAGTCCAAAGACATGCGACTTATACTCCATGTTTCGATTCTAAGGTTACAAATGTCATTCGACTTTAGGAATAAATTGAACACACACACACACCCGGGTTATCTTTTACGAGTTTCCTGATTTACAGTTTTAATAATCGTTTGCACTGAAAATCATTGCTTACAACATGAGAATGTCAAAAATCTTAATCAATCTGAGTGGATGTTATCAACATAAATTTTGTTTTTAGAAAATGTTTGGCTCAAAAGTTAACGATATACTTTGTAAGCGATAAAACAATCAAAAATAGTAAAGGGGTAAATCGTAATCAAATATAATAAGCCTAGAGATGCAAAGATGATAATATTGTTGTGGATCTGATATTGCAAAGTGATAATGTTTACCAATAAGATATTTTCGTTAGAGGTAGAGATATAGAGAGAGAAAGCCAGAAAAATGAGAGAGTTGTATTAGATCAGATGCCCCTTTTACAATGTGGAGGTCTCTTTTATATAATAGGAGACCTTCCTCGAAAGAATCAAAAAGTTACAAAGATAGGTAACGTCTCCCTAGTGTGGACGCTGAATTCTAAACGATGTCGCTTTTGTCCTCACGGCCGAGTCGTACCCGCTACGTTGGTCGGCGTACACTCATTGGGCGTGCCCACTGGCGTAGGGATACTGAGGGTCAAATTTGACCCTATACAGTAGCTAACAAGATTTTCCGATAATTCATCGCTAACCCGCAGAGGCAGATTCAGAATTTAAATTTTATGGTTTCAACCTTTAAGATTTTTAACATTGAACGCATTATATTGTTAAAGTTATGGGTTCATATCAACTATTTGTTGCAATTTTAGTGATTTTTTTTACACATAAATTTAGGTTTCACATGGAAAGTATTGGATTCAGATGATCCCATTACCAAAGAGTTTGATATGCCCCTGCTAATTCGTCGTTAAATAGGATTAGTGATGATTTTTTTTAGTTTAGCGTATAGTTGGTTCGTCCCTAATTTTTTTTTTTTCTTTTTTTGGTAGTGAGATTAATTTGATGGAGGCGGAGAGAGGTTGGGAATGGTTGGAATAGTGGGAAATGAGGGGATAATAATGGGAATACTGGCAGGCATAGGAGGCAAAGTCATCTTTGGAGCAGCAGGCAAAGTTGGCAATGGTGAAGCCGTTGGAAGTGTAGGCAAAGGAACTGTACTTGGCAACGGTGGCAACGCGGCGGTCGGCAGCTGTGGCAGTGCTAGCTGAGGCAGTGAGGGAATTGTTGGCAGTGATGGTTAGCCAGGTACTTGTAACAAAAGGCGAGCAGCCATACTTGTGTTGATGCTTGAAATGCACAACAATGTAAGCAATGCGAGAGCAAAGAAAGTCTTGAAAGTTGCATTTTCACTAGGTTTGACTAAGGAAAACTGAAGTTTACTTAGTTGAATGCTGAGTTATGTACAATAAAGATATTAAATGTGTATCTATAGGTGAAGTTTTCAGAGTAGGATTTGAGAATTTGGATGAGATGCGGGTGAGGAATGTTGGAGCACTTCTATTGTTAGCTCACCTTCTTAATAGAAGAAAATGGAAAATTTTATTTTGTGTCTCATACAACTGACACTAGTTGTATGAGGCATCTTTTTTGTCTCACAGTTTAGTGGACCCAGATTTTGTGGACCCAGAAGTGTAAGATTTGGGGTCCACAAATTTGTGAGAGAAAAGGGAGACTCACACAACTAATGTAAGTTGTGTGAGGCACAAAATAGAACTTCTCGAAGAAAATGGACTACAAAATACTCCCTCCGTTCACTTTTACTTGTTTACTATACTAAAAATACATTTTCACTTTTACTTGTCCGCTACACTAAATCAAGCGAAAGACAATCTTTTTTTTTCCTGTTTTACCCTTATAATTAACTACTCATTCCCCAAATCTTTTCCAAAGACTTTTGAAAATGTTATCATTAGTATAGGTAAAATTATAAAATATATACTTTATTTTTTTTAAAGAGAGTGCAAAGTCAAAAATAGATAACTAAAAGTGAACGGAGGGAGTATATGGCTTATAAAACTCCGTTTTCTTCTTTTTGGTGGGGAAGGATTATGTTGAACTAATTGTTCACCAAATATGGTTGAGCGCAAACTTCATCTATGCACTACTTTAAGAAAACTTCATGACTTAAAAAGCTATCTGTACCCTCAAACCAACATATATTTGTGAAGGTGAACTAACAATGGAGTAGTCCCCATGCCTCCACACCCAACATCACACCAAATCCATGTAATCCCTCAAAAACTTCCCCTATACATACATACCCTTTTGTGATGATCAAACTCAACTCAAGTCAAAACACAATTTATTATCTCCTTGTAAAACAAAGCAACCTCGCAAATTATATAACAATGGCTGCTTCCAACAATTGTTCAATGCTCTTCTTGATCATAGCATTATTGTCCTTATCAAGCGTCAGCACAAGTCATGGTGCTCGTAGCCTACTACAACTTCCCAACTTGCCAACAATCCCATCATTGCCTCAGCTAACAATGCCACAGCTGCCTACATTTCCAAACTTGCCAACTGCAGTTACATTGCCACCATTGCCAAGTGCTGGATCTTTGCCAACTCTTCCAACTGCTACACCTAATTTACCATCTTTGCCTACTTTGCCCTCTGTACCAAAGATGACTTTACCACCAATGCCTGCCAATATTCCTCTTCTCAAAATGCCGTCATTTCCTACCATTCCTACACTTGCAACTCCTCCATCCAACTGATCTTGCGGCTTCCAACATTTTCATGTCTTACCCTATGGTCTCTGCCGTTTGATTTTTTTTTTCCCCGTTTTCTCTGTTGTTGTTTTTATTTTTTGAGTGATTCTTAACGATATGCATGGTATCATTTATATATACTCTCCGAGTCTTATACGTTGTCATTGCAAAGTAACCTTTGTATTAATGCCACACAATTGTCTATTATTGATTTATGTGCAGTTCTCGTATCTCCGGTACATGTGAAGATAATTAAACTCCACAAAAAACAAAAACAAAAAAAATACTTTCACAAGGTCATTTTTAGTAGAACAGTGGCCTACCAATAGTGCACTTTTGAAGTCACACTCAGAAAGAGATATAATACAAAATAATTAAACACTGGTAAATCCTGTAACAGAGATACCCCGACAAGCAGTGCACTACCTTAATATCGACCTGAATAAATTTACAATAACAATCCAGTAAAATTCTACAAGTGGAGTGATCTGGAGAGGGCATGTGTATTCACTAGCGTACGCGGGAATTTTTGTAAGCGGTCTCACCATTTTAGACGTGAACAAATAAAAAAATTACTGTAATAATATCATATTTAAAAAAACAATCAAGAAAAAGAAATAACACAACTTACAATGTGTGTTGTCCTTGCTTAGAAATCTTGAGGCATTGACCGGATAAGCTAGACGCCTCTTCGTGACAAGTGGTGTCACTTATTTAATATTAGCGTTTTCCTTGTTTTATCATTTGAATTATATATAAATAATTAGTAAAGATTTGTGACGTAGTGGAGTCACGTGACACCACTTGGGCTAAGCTAACTCCGCCCCTGTGTGTACTTAAACCTCCCCTATCCTGGAGGAGTAGAGAAGGTGTTTCCGATAGACCCTCGGCTCAAGAAGATGAAAAAAGATAATAGATCAACAACAACAACAGCCAGACAGATAATACTAGCATCGTTAGGACCAGAAAATAAATGGAAGAACACTGACAAAAACCAGTAATAATGGCACGGTACTATGAAAACGAAAAAATAGCCTGAATAAATTTAGAAATCATAAATTCTGATGCAATGGACAATGGTTTATGCCAATTAATGAGCGATACATATATATAAATAGGACTCTCTGTATATACATGAAAACCAGCCAATTACCATAGCAACAAATCAATGCAAATTATCTTCATTTCAATCAAATACTTGGGATCTTTTCTTACACTGCATTCATTTACTAACTTTCTTACAGCGTATGTGATTGTTGTTATAAGGATGCTTTCAAGAAGTAAGCCGTTCTTGTTCAACATTTTTGGAATGTACTATGCTAGAAATTCCAAATAAGACCATGACTAGAATAAAAGTAATTAATCAGCTCTAATTAACTCTGCCTCTGCATATTATATTGAAAAGCAGTGTATTTGCATTAGTTTACATTCCTCCAAAATGAAGTTTGAATATATTGATTTTCTAATCCAAAAATCGATCCATGTGAAAAAAGAATATGCATAGCCCTATGAGCTTGCGTACATTGCATGTCCCAAGTCTGAATAAAGGAGGAGGATTATGATGGACTAACTGACAGCCAGGGGTGGATTTAGGGAGCGGACGGGGTTACCTGAACCCCCGAAAAATAAGACAAATATATTTTTTACCTCTATATATTATGTTTTGAATCCCCTTGACATATACCAAAAGCATAGCTTACTGGTCAAGGGGGTTCAAAACATTTACGAGGTCACTAGTTCAATTCCACTAGCTACAATCTTTTTAAATTTTTAACTTTTTTTTTTTGAACCCCCTTAGCGGAAATCCTTCCTCCACCACTGCTGACATCATAAAGCTAGTCAATTCGTAATGACTCCTCCTAATACAGATATAGTTGAGACGTACTCAAATTTGTACTAGTTGTTGTCAATAAATAGGAGTAAATCACCCCCTAATCTTGGTTCCCCTTGTTTAAAGAAAGGAATTAAATTGAGGAGATCAGGAGCAGGATACGAATATCGAGCAGATGTTCAAATGTTATATATCTAAATTCATTAATTTTCATCATAATAATAACTTCTAGGAGATGGCTAGTTCAAGTTATGTTAAATAATAAAATCTGATTTTGGAAAAACAACATCATTATGGGAATGTACAGGCGGTAGAAAAAATATGTCAATGCATTGGAATATAATATGCTATAAGTGAATATTTGAGACAAGAAATGAACCCTAATTTTTACTTCTTAACAATAGGTAAAAAACACAGAGATTTGCTTAATCTAGTAGGAAGAATACTTAAGAGTTTAGTATTACTAGTTTTAACTTCCTAACAAGCATATTAATACTTCCAAGTTCAACATTACACGTGGAAAAGTGTTAGACTTCACAATATTGTTGAGCTGATTGGTCATTTGACCATCATTAGGCAAGCAAACATTTCCATAGTGCCAACCAATACACAACTATTAGTTTAAAATTATAAATAAATGATTTCATCAATTAGTATTGTATAAATTGTCAACCAAATATGGTTGATCCAAATTTCATCTATACCTAACTACTTTTTCAGAAAACTTCTTGACTTGAAAGCTGGTGCATTTTTCTCAAGTCAAAATTCAAGAAGGTTAAGTAACAGTAGAATTTTAGAATTTAAGCATATGCAACATCTCACCAAATCCTCATCGACCCTCAAGAACTTTCCCTATATATACCCTTTAGAGATGATCAAACAAAACACAACTGAATTTGCTAGGAACACAAAGAAATCTAGCAAACTAAGTCAAAACACACATACTCCTATTGACAATGGCTTCCTCCAGCAACTACACAATCCTTTTCTTGATCATTTCATTATTGTCCTTATCAAGCATAAGCACAACCCGTGCTGCTCGCGGCCTACTGCAACTTCCAAACTTGCCTACAATCCCATCATTGCCTCAGCCAACAATGCCAAAATTGCCCACTATTCCCAACTTGCCAACTGCAGCCACATTGCCACCATTGCCAAGTATTGCATCTTTGCCAACTCTTCCAACAACTACACCTAATTTACCATCTTTGCCTACTTTGCCCTCTGTCGTCCCAAAGATGACTCTGCCACCAATGCCTGCCAATATTCCTCTTCCAAGCATTCCCGCAATTCCAACCATTCCTACACTTGCAACTCCTCCATCCAACTGATCATCTTGCGGCTTCTAATATTTTTCATGTTTTATCCTATATGGTGTTTACCATTTGACGTTCTTTTTCCTTTTTCCTTTTTCCGTTTGTCGTTTTGATCCTTTGAGTGATTCTTAACGATATGTATAATGTATTGTATCATTTATACTCTTTGAGTGTTATACAATGATTGTGCACTAGCTAGATTTGTATCAATGTCATGCAGTAGTCTATTATTGATGTGTATTTCTCCAGTATATGTGAAGGTAATTAAACTCCAGCAGAAAAAATATAATTTGACAAGCTTGGTCATTTTTAGTAGAACAGTGGCGTACAAATAATCCACATTTGAAGATTAGGTAATAATACACGATTTAACACGACTTAAAAAGTTACACTCAGAAAGAGATATAATACAAAATACAACACTGATAAATCATATAACAGAGACCCCCGAACTTGCAGTACACTACTTAAACATCAGCTACATCATTTATGATTAAATTTAGAAATAATGAATTGTGATGCAATGGGTAATGGTTTATGCCTAATAGCGAGCGGCATTGTTGGATGTGCGAACAGAGTCTCACATTAGTTGCTGAAAAGAAAAAGAAGTTACATATAAATGTGTCGGGATACTCTTAATAACGTGAGGTCTTTTGAGTAAAACCATGCGAATTTGTAAAGCGGACAATATATTGTAAAGAATATCATGCATTGGGATGGTTTGGCCTAATACCATGCACGTATACAAAATGGATTCTGTGTATCGTTGTATAGAGATGAAATTCAGCCAATTATCGTAGCAACAAATCAATATAATCTGCACTTCAATCAAATACTTTGAATCTTTTCTCATACTGCATCCGTTTATTAACTTCCTTACAGCTTTTTCTAAACATGTCCTTAGACCTTTTTTTTTTATTCTTTTATTTTTTTTAAACCATTCACCCGGGTTATGCTGGCCCGAGGTGATGGGGGGTTTGGCATTATCCCCTACCTCGTATATAGATTGAAAAAATAAGTACAATAGAGGGGGACTAATACCTAACCTCCAGAAGACAAATATTAAAAGAGATTATTGATGGTCTAGGACCTGGTGCGCATAACACCTTACAAAAGGGGCTGCATTGTTAGTAAAGATAATCAAAAGCAGCCCTTCTCAATAGATTATGGAGGTTCAAAGTACAATCCTGAGTGTTTCTTTGCCTTTGAGGTTGGAACTTGCATTCTATCAACTATAACAGCACCTCTTATTTCAGAAGGGAGGTCATTCTCATTAGTGTAAATAATGCTGCGAGTCAGAGAATTAGCATGTTTGGAAAGAAGATCAGTGACTCCATTCCCTTCTCTATAACAGTGCATTACCTGCCTTACTATCTCTTGGATAAGGGTGATGTCTTTGTAAAGTTTCCATGAAATTTTGCATTGGTCAAGGACCATATTTACAACCAGTAGCGAATCATGCCCAAGGTAAAGTTGAAGCAATTTTGAGCACAACACCACTGTATCCCTTGTGAGGCTGCTTGGACCTCTGAATAGTTGTTAGTCAAGAATTGGACTGGTGACGCAAAAGCCATATGTCCATTTCTGTTCCGAACAATGCCCCAAGCTCCAGCCTTGCCTTGATTAGCAATGTAGCTCCCATCATGTTTAGCTTCCAGAAGTTGCCTTCCGGTTTGGACAACATAACCATGGTACTTTTGAGGATAGGTTTGTAGGATTCAATAGTCTGGCATACCTTCCACCAATTTCAATCCCAACCCATCTTGCTGAATTTAAGCCCCATGGATATTTTAGCCTATAATAGAACTTGTTGGCAAATATTATAGGTAGAGGTTGATTTGGCGACATACTTATTGCCACATCTAGCCTTTCATAATTCCCACAAGACAATCATAGGGGTGATCTGTAGGAGGAATTTCTGAGCATATTTTTTGGTGGGAATGGACCACCAGTGATTAAGGATAGAGAGGATGTTTCTGCCTCTAGTCTTGAAGCCAAGCGGAGAAGAGATATAATTCCAAATACTAGGCCATATCACTGATGGTAAAGATATGGTTAAAAGATTCAATTTTAGGGGCTCTACAACAAACACAAATGGGTAATAGAGCAACACCAAATCTCTGAAGTGTGTCAGCAAAGGGAAGCTTTTTATAAATAGTTCTCCAGATATTAAAGGAGATCTTAAAAGGAAGTTCTTTTATCCATACCTTGGACATCATGGTGTGGTTCTCTTTTTTTGACTTAGGAGATGAAAGGCAGAAGCACATGTGAAGTTTCCTTGGACATTAGGCATCCAATAGCCATGTCTTTGTAATGTTAAGTTGCTGGCCTATATCCACCTCGAAAATTTTGCTTAAGATATATTGGTTGACAATGTCTTGTAATTTCTCTATATCCCAGCACTGGTTGTGATAAATTCACAGACCCTTGCTAGGTTTCTGAGTGTGGCTGATGTGTATGTTGATAGGACCCGTGGGGGTCCATTTGCCCCACCAAAACAAGTTGTTGCCTTCATGTATCTTCCAGAAAATGTGAGAATCAATTATGTCTCTAGTGCTCATTTAGTTCCTCCAGGAAGGAGTCCTTAGGCACATGAATTTTGGACAGTGGATTAGATCTAGGGCAACACTTTGCATTGAGGGACCTAGTCCATAAATTGTTTTTCACCCTAAACCTCCACCATCTCTTAGCAGCAAATGAGTTGCAAATGTCTTGAAGCTTCTTGAAATCAACTCCCCCTTCATTGTGGGGGTAGCTCAAGTTCTCCGAGGAGCTCCAATGATAGCTCTTTTTTGCCTTCCTTTTCTCCCTAGAAGAAGTTAGAGAGGTACATTTCAATTTGGTTAATAATAGCTTTTGGTGGTACCATAACAGCAAGTAGCTGGAGCGTTTGGGGCTGCAAAATGTGTTTGATTATCATAGTCCTACCCCCAAATGACAGCAAGTTCCCTTGCCAACCGCCTGCTTTATTAAGGATCAGAGAGGCAAGATCAGAAAAGTACCAGTGCTTTTTCCTGCCAATATAAATTGGGCAGCCTAGATAAGTGAAGGAAAATTCCACTTGTTTGAATAATTTCGACATTATTTAGTCACAAAGTTTCAGCACGTGATTTTTATTATTAGAAGATTTAAAGAAGAAAGTTTCTATGCTACAAAGTCCAAATAATCAGTCAGCTCTATTTCTGCCTCTACATATTATATTTAAAGGCAATATAGCATTAGTTTACAATCCTCAAAAATTATGTTTGAGGGATCATGAATATATACTCATTATAATTTAATGATTGGTCCATGTGAATTAAGAAAGAATATGCATACCCCTATGAGCCTGCTCACATTGCATGTCCGAATAAAAGAGGAGGATAATGATTTGTTGATAGCTAGGGGCGTATCTAGGTTAAGGGGTACCGTTTGACGCGAACCCATGACCATATCCTTAAATCATGTATAATAATATTATATTTTTTTAATACTACTTAAACATATGTGCATGCATCCATGCTTAAAGACTCATACGGTACAATAATTATTGGGTGCACTTCTATAAGTGAAATTGATGGTTCAAATCCCAAGACGGCCCAAAATGCGCATCTGCGCTGCCGCTTCTGCGCAAAAACCTACGCATCTGTGAAAAATCACTTAAATCCCTAGGACCACATCTGCGTCACATGACCGCATCTGCGATCATTGCAGGTGCAGAAACAACCTCGCACCTACGCATCCACTCTCGCACCTATACTTGCCTGCCCGCTTCTCCGCCTCTAGCTGATGCGGGAAACACTTCGCACCTGCGGATCCTGCTCAAGTCCCTTGTGGCCGCATCTGCGGCTCCTTAGCCGCTCCTGCGGGATCGCACCCGCGGCTCCCACTCCGCAGGTGCGGTTATGATAACTGAGATCGAACTTCAACAACTCCTCCAATTTCCAAACTTGTTCCGTTAATCACCCGAAATCAACCCGAGGCCCTCGAGACCTCAACCAAAAATACCAACATATCCCATAACATCATACAAACTCAGTTGAACCTTCGAATCACCCAAAACAACATCAAAATACCAAATTACACCCGAATTCAAACCTAAGAACTTCTAAACTTCCAAATTCCACAAACGATGCCAAAACCTATAAAACCATGTCCGAATGACCTCAAATTTTGCACACAAGTCTGAAATGACACCACGAACCTACTCCAACTTCCGAAAATACAATCTGACCCCGATATCAAAATTTTCACTGCCGACCAAAATCGCCAAAATTCTAACTTTCGCCAATACAAGCCTAATTCTACCACGGGCCTCCAAATCACACTCGGACACGCTCCTAAGTCCAAAATCACCTAACGGAGCTAACTGAACCATCAAAATTCACATCTGAGAATGTTTACACATAAGTCAACATCCGGTCAACTTTCCCAACTTAAGCCTTCACAAAAGAGACTAAGCGTCTCAATTCACTCCAAGACCACTCCGGACCCGAACCAACTGACCCAGTAAGACATAATACAGCTGAAGAACACAAATAAAGCCAAAAAATTGGGGAACGAGGCTGTAACTCTCGAAACGACCGACCGTGTCGTTACATGTTTTCCCTCTTAAACAAACGTTCATCCTCGAACGACTCTAGAAACATACCCGAAGTCTCAAATTGGTATGGATATCAAGTCCGCATCTCCCGCTTGGTCTCCCAAGTAGCCTCATCCACGGGCTGACCTCTCCACTGCACTTTCACAGAAGCTATATTCTTTGATCTCAACTTTCGCACCTGCCGCTCCAAGATAGCCATTGGCTCCACATCATAAGTCAAATCACCACCTAACTGAACCGTGCTGAAGTCCAAAACATGAGACGGATCGCCGATATACTTTCGGAGCATAGAAACATGAAATACTGGATGCACACTCGATAAGCTGAGTGGAAAAGCAAGCTCATATGCCACCTCCCCAATCTTCTAAGCACCTCGAATAGCCCAATAAACCGAGGGCTCAACTTGCCCTTCTTTCCAAATCGCATAACACCCTTCATGGGTGAAACCTTCAACAAGACCTTCTCCCAAACCATGTAAGACACATCACAGACCTTTCTGTCAACATAACTCTTCTGTATTGACTGCGTTGTGTGAAGCCGCTCCTGAATCAATTTCACCTTGTCCAATGCATCCTGAACCAAGTCTGTACCCAAAAGCCTAGCTTCACTTGGATCAAACCAACCCACTGGAGATCTACACCGCCTCCCATATAAAAACCTCATACGGAGCCATCTGAATACTCGACCGATAACTGTTATTGTAAGCAAACTCTGCGAGCGGCAGAAACTGGTCCCATGAACCCCCAAAATCAATGACACACGCGCGTAACATGTCCTCCAATATCTCAATAGTGCGCTCAAACTATTTGTCCGTCTGAGGGTGAAATGTTGTGCTCAACTCAACCTGACTGCCTAACTCTCGCTATGCGGCTCTCCAAAACTGTGATGTAAACTGCGAGCCTCTGTCTGAAATGATGGAAATGGGCACTCCATGAAGGCGAACAATCTCTCTAATATAAATCTCGACCAACCGCTGTGAAGAATAGGTAGTACTCACAGGAATGAAGTGCGTGGACTTGGTCAGCCAATCCACAATCACCCAAATTGCATCGAACTTCCTCGAAGTCTATGGGAGCCCAACTACAAAATCTATGGTGATCCGCTCGCACTTCCACTCTGGAATCTCTATCTGATGGAGCAAGCCACCCGGTCTCTGATCCTCATATTTCACCTGCTGACAATTGAGACATCGAGCTACAAACCTAACTATGTCTTTCTTCATCCTCCTTCACCAATAGTGCTGCCTCAAATCCTGATACATCTTTGTGGCACCCGGATGGATAGAATACTGCGAACTATGGGCATCCTCAAGAATCAACTCCCGAAGCCCATCTACATTGGGCACACATATCCGGCCCCGCATCCTCAGTACCCAATCATCACCGATAGTCACATCTCTAGCATCATCATGTTGAACATTGTCCTTGAGGACAAGCAAATGAGGATCATCATACTGGCGCTCTCTGATGCGATCGAATTAGGAAGACCGAGAAACCACACAAGCCAGGAGCCGACTAGGCTCCGAAATATCCAATCTCATAAATTGGTTGGCCAAATCCTGAACATCAACTACAAGGGGTCTCTCACCAATAGGAAGGAATGCAAGACTACCCATACTCACTGTCTTTCTGCTCAAGGCATCGGCCACCATATTGGCCTTTCCCAGATTGCACAAAATAGTAATATCATAGTCCTTTAGCAACTCCAACCATCTCCACTGCCTCAAATTGAGATGATCAGTAAACACCTCACAAGACACACCATAGAGCTAGTGCCTCCAAATCTTCAATCCTGAACAATGGCAGCCAACTCCAAATCATGAACGGGGTAGTTCTTCTCATGTAGCTTCAACTGACTAGAAGCACAAGAAATCACTCTACCCTCCTTCATCAACACACACTCAATGCGGACCCGAGAGGCATCACAATATACTGTATAAGAACCTGAAGCTGATGGCAGAACTAATACTGGAGTTGTGGTTAAAGCGGTCTTGAGCTTCTGAAAGCTCGCCTCACACTCATCCGACCACAAGAAAGGAGCACCCTTGTGGGTCCATTTGGTCAAGGGAGATGTAATAGACGAATAGGGAGGCAGGGCTTAGCCTCATGCATGATGTGAGACAGGGCTTAGTCTCATGCAAAGAGAAGGCAATGCTTAGCCCTATGCAAGTGAGGAGGCAAGGCTTAGCCTCATGCAAGAAAAAGGGAGACAAGGCTTAGTCTCACGCAATGGAAGGCAGTGCTTAGCCTTATGCAAATAGGGAGGCAAGGCTTAGTCTCATGCCAGAAAGGAGAGACAATGCTTTGTCTCACGCAATGGAAGGAAGTGCTTAGCCTTATACAAATAGGGAGGCAAGGCTTAGCCTCATGCGAGAAAGGAGAGAAAGTGCTTAGTCTCATGCAATGACAAATAGCAAATAGGAGAATAATGTTTCTTAGCTGGATATATATTTGCGCTTGGGGGTCCGGTTATTATGAAGGTAATGATCTTAAGGCGCACATACTTATGGTTATTCCTTGTTCCTGCGTCCAAAGAAAAATTGTGAGTTTTGCGGGGGAGGTTGGTTCGTGCCTTTGTCCGCTTGCTTTGCTTTGCTTTGCTCTGGAGATCCTGTTTGAGTTACCTTGGGCAACATCTGGCTGCCATAGAAATAAAATTTTCGAAAAAATATACATTTATTTGATGAAATAGAGTTATTTGGAGAACATAGTGGTATATAATATCAAGTAAATTGGATGAACTAACGACTGCGACACTTTTAGAGACATTGCGGCTTCTTTGCGTTAGAATTTTGAGGGTCCTCCTCAAAAATCTGCCTTAGTTCAGTAAGCAATCCTTCGGGCGTTCTGCATGTGACGAAATTTATCGGACCTGCTCCGAAATTTTGAGAATCCTTCTCAAAATTCTGCCCCAGTTACTTAACCGATTCTCTGACTGTCTTACATATGATGACGGCTGGACTTGCTCCGAAATTTTGAGGGTCCTCCTCAAAATTCTGCCCCAATTTCTGGTTGTGGGAAAAAGAAAATTTTATTGAGATGTGATCGAACCCAAAGGGCTGCCTACGTTTCTCCTCTTAAACGGGAATCAGGTCAACCGTAGTTCAGTTACATCAGATGAAGAAATGTGAACTATTTAAATATAGTATCTCTTGACTTCGTCCGAATTGATAGGATTTGGCCAAACTTCTCCATCCATTTCTGCAAGTATGAGTGCTCCTCCTGTTAGTACCTTTGAACCATGTAAGGACCTTGTCAATTAGGTGAAAGTTTCCCTTTGGCTTCATCTTGATGCGGAAAGATCCGCTTCAGTACTAGCTGCCCCGGTGTAAACTGTCATGGTTTGATCCTTTTGTTGAAAGCTCTGGACATTTTATTCTGATAAAGGTAACCATGACATACTACATTCATCCTTTTTCTATCTATGAGGGCTAACTGCTCATAGCGGCTCTTTATCCATTCTGTATCACTGAGTTCGGCTTCTTGTATGATCCTTAAAGAAGGGATTTCTACCTCGGCGGGAATGACAGCTTCGGTATCATAAACCAAAAAATAGGGAGTTGCACCTGTTGATATGCGGACTGTGGTACGGTATCCCAGTAAGGCAAATGGTAACTTCTTGTGCCATAGCTTGTGATTCTCTACCATTTTCCTTAGTATCTTCTTGATGTTCTTGTTGAACGCTTTCACGGCTCCGTTCATTTGAGACCTGTATGCTGTGGAGTTTCTGTGCTTGATTTTGAAACTTTCGCACATGGCTTTTATCATATCACTGTTGAGATTGGCGGCACTGTCAGTGATGATGGACTCGGGAACCCCGAATCGACAAACAATACGATCCCTGACAAAATCTGCGATGACTTTCTTAGTTACAGCTTGTAAGATGCAGCCTGTACCCATTTTGTGAAGTAATCGATGGACACTAAAATGAACCTGTGCGCGTTCGAAGCAGTGGGTTCGATCGGACCAATGACATCCATTCCCCAGGCAGCAAAAGGCCAAGGTGCACTTGTTGCATTGAGTTCGTTTGGCGGCACTCGTATCATATCTGCATGTATCTGGCATTGGTGGTATTTCTGGATGTACCAGGTGCAATCTGTTTCCATAGTCATCCAAAAGTATCCGGCCCTGAGTATCTTCTTGGCTAGAACAAAACCGTTCATATGTGGACCGCAGGTTCCGGCATGTATTTCCTCGAGCAATTTGGAAACTTCTTTGGCATCGACACACCTTACTAGTCCTAGATCAGGTGTTCTCCTATACAAAATTCCTCCGCTTTGGAAGAAATGATTGAACAGCCCATCAGAATGGTTTGTCTGCTCTAGGTATTCTCCTTTTGCCAAATATTCTTTTATGTCGTGGAACCATGGATTTTCGTCCGTTTCTTCTTCAACATGAGCACAATAAGCTAGCTGACTATGGATCCTTACTAGAATGGGATCGATGATATTCTTATCCGGATGTTGTATCATGGAACACAAAGTAGCCAGTGCGTCTGCGAACTCGTTCAGGACTCTTAGAACATGTTTGAATTCTATTTTCGTGAATCTCTTCATCAGTTCTTCCACATGATACAAGTATGGTAGTATCTTGGCGTTTTTCGTAGCCCATTCTCCTTGAACCTGATGTACCAGAAGATCAGAATCACCAATTACCAACAACTCTTGTATATTCATGTCGATGGCCAAGTTGAGCCCCATGATGCAAGCCTCATATTCTGCCATATTTTTGGTTCATGGAAACCTAAGCTTTGCGGATATCGAATAATGGTGACCTGTCTCTGACACCAAAACTGCTCCAATACCCACTCCTTTGACGTTTGCAGCTCTGTCAAAAAACATTCTCCAACTGTCGTAGGCTTCAGCAATGTCCTCTCCTACGAATGACGCTTCTTCGTCAGGAAAATACTTTTTTAGTGGTTCGTATTCTCCTCCTACAGGATTTTCGACAAGATGATATGCCAAAGCCTGTCCTTTGACTGCCTTCTGAGTTACATAGATGATATCAAACTCACTCAGCAATATTTGCCACTTGGCCAACTTCTCGGTAGGCATACGCTTCTGAAAGATGTACTTCAGAGAATCCATCCTTGATATGAGGTATATGGTATAGGCACAGAAGTAATGCCTCAATTTTTGAGCAGTCCATGTCAAAGCACAGCAAGTGCGTTCTATCACAGAGTGTCATGCTTCATAAGGTGTGAACTTCTTACTTAAGTAATATATGGCTTGCTCCTTTCTTCCCGTCTCGTCATGTTGTCCCAAAACACAACCGAAAGCCCCATCTAGTATGGACAAATAGAGTAGCAAAGGTCTCCCTGGTTCCGGCGGGACTAGGACTGGTGGTGTGGACAAGTATTCCTTGATTTTGTCCAAAGCCTTCGGACAATCCTCGGTCCAACTTGTTGCACCATCATTCTTCAACATTTTGAAAATTGGTTCACATATTACTGTGGAATGTGCTATGAAGCGGCTGATGTAATTGAGGCGTCCCAGGAAACTCATCACATCCTTCTTGCTCTTCGGTGGTGGTAATTCTTGGATAGCTTTAACCTTTGACGGGTCAAACTCGATTCCTCGGCGGCTGACGATGAATCCCAGCAATTTTCCGGCAGGAAACCCAAATGTACATTTTGCGGGGTTCAGTTTTAAATTTGAACTTCCGTAGCCGGTCAAAGAACTTCCGCAAGTCTGCTATGTGATATGTGTGGCTTTATTGGATTTGATGATGACGTCGTCAACATGTACCTCTATTTCCTTGTGTATCATATCATGGAAGATGGTCGTCATGGCCCTCATATAGGTAGCCCCGGCATTCTTCAGACCGAATGGCATCATTTTGTAGCAATGCACTCCCCATGGTGTAATGAAAGCTATTTTCTCTACGTCTTCTTCGTCCATCCAAATCTGATGATAACCCGCGAAGCAATCTATAAAGGATTGGAGCTCATTCTTGGCGCAATTATCGATCAAAATGTGTATGTTTGGTAGTGGGAAACTGTCCTTGGGACTTGCTCTGTTTAAATCCCGATAGACTAACACACACCCTGACTTTCCCATCTTTCTTCGAAACCGGTACAATGTTGGCTAACCAGGTTGGGTACTCAAATACTCTGAGGAATTTGGCTTTGATCTGCTTAGTGACTTCTTCTTTGATTTTTAGGCTCATGTCTGGTTTGAATTATTTGAGTTTCTGCTTCACCGGTGGACACATTGGATTGGCTTGCAACTTATGAGCCACTATGGATGTGCTCAGACCGGTCATGTCATCATATTACCACGCAAAAATATCCTCATATTCCCTCAGGAAATGAGTGTATTCTTTCTTCTCTGAAGGCGACAGGTGAATACTTATGCGAGTTTCTTTGATGGTTTCAGAATCTCCCAAATTGACTATCTCAGTTTCGTCCAGGTTAGACTTAGGCTTATTCTCAATATTCTCAACTTCTCTGACAATTTCCTCAGGGATTATATCCTCTTCTTCTACTTCTTTTGAATTACTATCCTTATGTTGCGTTGTCTCATTACATGTCACAAACTTTGGTTCATCGGGATAAGTAATAATAATGTTGTAGAGGAAAAATGTAAATGATAATAATAAATACTAAAATAACAATGCATTAATTAAATCTCGAAACATCAAAACAGGTACGGCTCAAGGACTCGAGCAATTATTTAAAAACAAAAAAAAAACAAAATACTGGAAATATCTTAAATGCTTAAAATGGCTTTTTAAAAACAGATCATGCTAATCACCAGGCTACCCAGGAACTCGATGGGCCCGGGACGGTGCAGCAGTCCAATTCTTGAGAACAGCTCCCTTCTCCATGGTATGAATTGTGAGGTCTTCTTCCTCCTCCTCCTCAACTATTGCATTACAGTCCATGTGTTCATCATCCAGGAACAGATTCCTTAGGTCAGCGAAAGCCTCATCTTCTTCAGATCCCCATATTACGTCAATCTGTTGAAATGTTTGATGCAGATGCGATATCGGCTGTTCAAGAGGGTAATAGGGGCCATGCCATGGCGGCGACCAATCATCGTACTTCTGCCAGGTGTACTGATACCCAAGTCCAAAGGTGGTACCGTGACGTTTTGATCGTATTGTCTTAGTGATACCCTGGAGATTCTTACTGAGACCTTTACCGGGTTCATACCCTGTTCACAACAGTATGCTTTCGATCTTATTACTCTACCACTTGTCTTTCTCTATTGCATTAACACGCTCGATACGGTGATAAGTTTCTCCACCCAACTTCCTTCTATTCTTGACAACCGAAACAGTTTGATTGGTGTAGATGGGATTACTTTCATCTCCATGAATGATCACCTCCTGATGGTTCCATTCAAACTTCACGGCCTGGTGTAGCGTAGAAGCTACAGCTCCAGTAGCGTGTATCCAAGGTCGTCCCAGTAAAAGATTATACTTAGCAGATATGTCTAATACTTGAAACTCAACATCAAACCAAGTCGGGCCCATCCGCAAACAAAGGTTGATTTCCCCGATTAGGGCCCTTTGATACCCATCAAATGCTTTCACATTCATACTCCCTGCTCGTATCTCATGGAAATCTTTACCCAACCTTTTTAGAGTAGTCAACGAACAAATGTTGAGGCTCGAACCCCCATCTATTAGGACTCTGGCGATGAATTTGTCCTCAAACTGTACTGTGATGTGCAGTGCCCTTTTGTGACTTAGTCCTTCAGGTGGTAGTTCACCTTCGTGAAAGGTGATCTTGTGTCTTTCCAGTACTTGCCCTACCATGTTGGCCATTTCTCCACAGGTGATGTTGTTGGGCATATAAGATTCATTCAACACTTTCATTAATGCATTCCTATACGTCTCAGGATTTTGTAGCAGCGGCAGAATGGAAATTTGAGCAGAGGTTTTGTTCAGATGATCAACAACAAAGTATTCTCTTGTTTGTACTTTCCTCCAAAGATCATCTGGACCAGTTTCAATGATGGGTTGTTTGGCAGCAGCTTCCTTGCTCGTTCCTCTCAAATTTTCAGGTGTATAGATTCTTCCAGTTCTGGTCATCCCCTGTGCAGCACCAGACTCTTCCATTTTTGCTTTTCCTTTTCTCCTAGATTCAGCAACATAATCCCAAGGTATGGCATTGGAATTGAAGGGTGGTGTGGATGCTACCGTCACAGTGAAGGGTATGGCAACTTCTACTTCAAATAGAGTAGGTGTAGTCGAAGGTGTTGTTACTTCGATTTCAAACGGAGTTGATGCGGCTACTTTAACTTCGACCGGTGGCTATATCTGTACCACAATAGGAGTGAGTGTGACTGCAGGTTTCTTAGGGTCGTCACCTTCCAAAATAAGCCCAATCGACCCTTCAGAATCCCATTCTTCATCAGTTTCTATCACAATTACTACTCCACCCCTATGATCTGGGAGGGGATTGTTGCGGACATTAGGTGCGGCTTCCTTTGCTTGTATGTCTTTGGTATCAATCAGGGTCTGAATCTTGTCTTTCAGAGTGCGATATTCATCAATAGTATGCCCCTTCGTGCCGGAATGTTAAGCACATGTTTTGTTCGGGTTGACCCATTGGGAGGAGTTTTCCATGGCGACAGCGGGAATAGGGGTGACATATCCGGCAGCCTTCAACCTTTCATATAGTTGGTCAATGGGCTCAGCAATAGGAGTGTAATGTCTAGGCAACCTGCGAAATTAGGTCTGGGTTTTTAATAGTTTTGACGGTTTGAAGGTGAATGGTAATAGGCTGGCTGGGTGTTATAAGTGTGATAGACGATAGTAGGTTGAGGATATCTGGGAGGTGAAGGTTGGTATATGGGTAGAGGTGTTTGCTATGTGAGTGGAGATTTTGGACCATGGGCTACCATCACTGCCCCTACTTCCTTCTTCTTTGATAGACCCCCTGATGTAATGCTTTGTTCGTAGCCTACAATGCCTCAAAATTGGTTACCATACCGCTCTTGATCCCTTCTTCAATCCTTTTCGAGTTTGATGATGTCCGAGAATTTGTGATTTTCAATGACCATTAACCTTTCATAGTATTGTGGGTCCTGGGCCCTAACGAAGAATTAGTTCATTTGCTCTTCTTCCAATGCCGGCCTAACATTTGCAGTTTCTGACCTCCATCGAGTAGCATACTCGCGGAAAGTTTCCGTTGGTTTCTTCTTGAGGTTCTGTATGTAGAGGACGTCCGGTGCATTATCTGTATTAAACCTAAATCGGTCCATGAAGTCTGATGCCATGCTTACCCAGTTAACCCACTTCTTGGGGTTTTGACTGATGTACCAAGATAGGGCATCTCCAGTGAGACTCCTCATGAACAGCATCATGCGAATTCTTTCATCTTTCCCAACTCCCACGAGCTTGTCACAATACGTCCTCAAAAGTACCTTTGGGTCACCTGTTCCGTCAAACATCTCGAACTTGTGGGGTTTGTAACCCTCCGGCAGTTCTACGTCTGGCTGAATGCATAGATCTTCATAATTGAGACCCTCAATTCATTTTCCTCCTTCAACACCCTGGACTCGGCTTGTGAGCTTCTTGAGCTCCTCCTTCTTAATGAGCAGGTCCTTCTCGACGAATGTATGAGATTGGTTGAGCGAAGTGGGGTAAGGTTTCTACGTATATGGGATTGTTTTGGTGGGTGCCGGGGGTTGAGTGTAGTGGTGATCATTAGTTGAATTTTGCGGATTAGGGATAGGTTGTGGGGTATTCTGAGGAGTATGGTAAGTGGTTTGTGGGTATTGAGTCGGGAAATGCTGGTGTTGAAGGGGTGTTGGTACTGGTGGAGGATTAGGATTTTGGCGAGGTATTGCGTATTGATGGGGTAAGGGAGGATTTTGTGGACGTTGGTTTTTGTGTATTTTGAAGAGGTGCTGGGTTCTGGGCTTTTAGCTGGTTAATATCTGGGACGTTAAGGGTGAGGGAGAGGTTTGCCAAATTGTGGACCAGCTCAAACTCCCCTTGCAATTCTAGTATCTTCTATTCCAATCATAGGACCAAATCATTTTGTGCCTGAGTACTCCGACCGTCTGAAGTTTTAACATTCTCAGCATGTGTAGCGTTGTCTTTCCTGACACCACTCATATCTTCCATCTTAGCCTTTCCCTTGCTTTTCGAATTACTTTGAGGAGGAGGAGATGGAGGGCCTCTGGATCCGGTGTGATATGCTGATGATGCCAGTATGTGCGAACCAACCTTCGGGAATGGGAATAATCAAAATAAAGAAAAATGCAAAAGGTAAACAAGTCAGTAAAGATACTGAAAAGTATTTGCGGTATTTACACACGTATTGCAGGAATGTAAATTCGCGTCCTAATTTGGGGAACCTCGTTGTGCCCGAGGTAGGCTTAGCGACAAGTAGATTTAGAGAGATTTAATGCCAATAAATGCCTCATTTCATTAATGTAATAAATAAGACAAACCTAAAAACGACAATAAATAAATGAGTTACTAATGGCATCTGCCTTATTACATTCGAGTTCCAAAACGATTCAAAAAATAGATAAACCTAATTTACTTGCTCCCGGAGGGACCTTCTCCATATTTGACCCTCTTGGCTCTGTTGATTAGATTCCCCAGGTCATGCATGTCCAACGGCAGGTACGCCCTTGCTAGGTATCCTCCTTCGTTCCCCTCTACATTCTACAGTCTACGACCCTTTTCCTTATCTTCCCTTCTAGTTCCATTAGACCCTGCTCCAAATATTCCAACCTTTTTGTCAACCTTGTAGCCATTTCCCTCCACTCGTTAATTGACTCCATGTCGAACTTGTGTTGTTCCAAATGCCTGGCTTCGGACTCAAGGATTCTTTTGCGTAGCCTCTCATACTTCACCTGTGCTTCAGCAGCCTCATCTATCACCCTGTTCCCTTGACCAACCCCTGGCTCGACTATTCTTGCTATTTTATCTTCTAACCATGATCGGTAAAAGTACACATAACCTGCGTGATATCGATCTGGCTCGATGGTATCCTTTTCCACGATAATCTTCAAATGCCACATGTGCTGGGCCTCATATTTGTATGGAATGGCGCCATCCTGAAAATCTGCTTTGTAATGACTCATTTTGGAGACTCGCGGTATAACTTGTTTTTCTACCAGCTTGTCTCATAGGATCATAGGGATGTATGCCCCTTAACCCAACCAACACCAGATACGGAACATCCCTGGATCTGATGATGAATTCACTAGTAGGGAACCACTCGAACATCCAATGAACCTTGTCCTCGGTCAAATTGCTGAAAAACTGTACCCATTCTGTAGCATTCTCTGGTTGTGCTACCTGTCTAGGATACAAGTCATTCCTTTCGGATGATGGAAAGCTATGTGATCATTTCATGGCCTTCGTGGAAACTCTTGGCGGTATTGGCCTCTCTGAAGATGTTCTAACAACCAAATCCGGAGCAGCAAGTTACAACCCTCAAAATGTTTGAACCATTTCTTGCAACTATCCAGAGCCCAGTATATTTCTGCTACAATCATTGGAACAATAGTACATGTTTTTCCCTCGATTCCATCCATTAAAGCTTTGGTTACCATGGCCAATCTGGTGTGAATTCTGTCCTCTTGGCTTGGAAACACTATCATACCCAGAAAGCAGACGATGAATACAAAAATCCTACGATGAGTCCAACCCGGGGAAGTGATGGAGAATTCGTCATGAAAGATACGGTAAGATTTTTGTGTCCGTATCATTCATAGAGGAAGTCGAAGGGTATGTAGGACTTCTTTAGGCATGCCAAGTCGTCATTCTTTCTCAGACCCATCATCTTCAGAAACCCCCTGGTAGTGCGATTTTCTGGTACTAGTAAACCGGGACTATCCCATGGTAATCCAGTGAATCCTCCTATTTCCTCCAAAAGAGGAGTCATTTCTATATTTCCAAAACGGAATACAGCCCTTTCTCTGTCCCAGAACATAGTAGCAGCCTCGATCAGCATGTTGTTTGGCTGGATGTCCAATAAGGAGGGTAAGTTTCCAAGAACCCTTTTCACGTGATTTTTGTCGCTTGGCGAAAGGTTTTCCCACCAATCCAACAATAACATGGTATATTTCGGACCATGCCGAACCTGGGGACTTCGTGCCTCATTTTCTGCAAAAATAAACAAAGTTAGACCCTTGACCCCTCCGGATTCGACTACTTAAACATTAAAGATTAGCATGCCGGCATTTATCTCTCCAAATAATACACATAACTTTTTTGCGCCCTTGGGATTATGGAAATTCCGGTGGACTTTGGACAAGGTTTTTCTTAGAGGGTTATTATGCGGACAACGTATTAACCCAGGCTAGGTTTGATCATGATGCATGTACAGTTATTATCAGAGTAAGGTTTCTATAGAAGTCTAGACTGGTACCCTCAAGCGGACAGCTTGAGAGGGAAAGGCACGGAAACGTCGACTGCACCGCTGATCGACTAGTTTTACCGCAAATAAGCCTTTCCAAATTTAAAGGGTAATTTTAGGAAGAGCGCGGACACTCATCAAGTGTCGCTATGGTATTAGTACGCACACGTGGAATATGATGTTGAGCATGCATTATGCAAAAAATGACACATTTTCAAGTATTTTCACATGTTTGAAAATAAATGTAGTATTGAATAAATGTAAAGACATAAAGGAAAGAAAAACAGGGAAGAAGTTAGTCAGGGAAATGAAGGTACTGTAATAAAACAAATAAAGGGGGTAAGGATTGGGGGGAGACATGATATATCAAAATTGAAAGTCGGGAACAAGTGAACATGATTAGGAAATAAGGGGAAACACACGTTGTAATCGAGTTAAACGAAGAGTTGCATATAAGTTCATATAAAGGGGAAATAGGGAAAAGGATGTGCCTGTAGCAATAAAAGGGAAAATAAGAGCGGGATATTCGAGTAATAACAAAATAATAAAACACGCTTATCGAGAGGGACTAATTCAGGTACATCAAGTTCGTAATGGTAAGAGCCTAAAGATATCCCCAGCAGAGTCGCCATGCTGTCGCGCCCCCTTTTTCTCCCCGAAATCGGGTTTCGACATTTTGACAACTCCTTTTGAGAGGGTAAGGAAAAGGAATTGATTTAGAGTCTCCACCTAACGGATTAAGGTGCGTTAAGGCACCTAGAGCAGATAACTCATGTTATACCAGTTTACATCACCAGAGATCGGGTAAGTGCTCGAAATTACATTGAAGAGAAGGTGTTAGGCACTCTTCGAGGTCCACAACTGTGGGTCCCGGCCGAACTCAATCATGAATTAGTCTAACAATGAAGCGAGAGAATTATTTAATAAGGACAGGGGTCCTAAAGTTTTTATCCTAAAGGATGACCCCGTGCAACATAAATAATACTTCGTAACTCCCTCGAGGACGGGGGTGTTACACATATTATCCAGTGGGCACAGACTATCATCTCATGCTACCTGATTACTATCTTTAAGTTGTTACCTAAAGCGCTCTAGTTGATTCTAGTTCGTTTCCTATACGTGCAGTACCCGTCCCTTACCTATGGTCCTAGAGGCATTAGGACCTCTATTTGGGACGGTTCTCCACTGAGCCTAGGTTGCTCAAAATTGTAAATTACTATGCGACAAGCAAACAGTTAGGACTTTCAGATAAAAAGCGGATACGGGCTCATATTGACCTCCACACATAAACAGCAAATGCAAGCAATTGATTGACAGGCTTTATTAATCTTAAAGTCCTATAGGCAAGATATCTATGTAAGGAACAGGCGAGCAGTGATACACATAAGCAGTCTTATTAGTGCAAGTGTTAGGACCTATTATTTGCCTACTGATTTTATTTAGTACAGTATCTGGTCATTTCAGAAAATAATGCATCACAATCACAAATCCAGAATTGTTATTTTAGTCCTATAGGCATATTGTCTAAGTGATTGACAGCGGCGATTGTATTCAGAACCAATTAGCAGAATATTATAGGCATGACTTCTACGAGCGTGATCATATTGTCTAAGTGAGCATTAGGACCTCTCTTTGGGATGGTTCTACACTGAGCCTATGTTGCTCAAAATTGTAAAATACTATGCGACAAGCAAAACAGTTAGGACTTTCAGATAAAAAGCAGATACGGGCTCATATTGACCTCCACACATAAACAGCAAATGCAAGCAATTGATTGACAGGCTTTATTAATCTTAAAGTCCTATAGGAAAGATATCTATGTAAGGAACAGGCGAGCAGTGATACTGATCACGCCCAACTAAGACTTATAAAAAGGACTAAGCAACGTTGCAAATATAATCTGAGTATTTAGCCCAGAGTCGAACCCACAAGGAATTAACCTATCAATTACTCTCGTTAGACTTATGAAATTCTACGTAATCAACTTCCCAAACGTTTGAATAACAATTGAGGATGTTTCTACTAACTAAGAATGACTGCAATTTAAGCAAATCAAGACTAACTATGATTAAGTTGTAAACAATGAAGAGAAGGATCTACGGTTATGATTTCCCCTATTGATGGAATCCCTTCATGTTATGTTTCATATAGATTTTCCTAACCGTCTCTATCAATCATGAGCACTCTCATTAAGGTAAATCTCTCCCGAGTAATCACGACAAATTTACTAGACGCACTCTCCCGAGTTATGCTAGCTGGTTTAGTTACAGCTCACTTAAGATTGCACCCAAGGTTTCGTTATCCCTAATCCCGCCTTTAAATCCTCGGTTATTGATCCCTCATATACTCCGGGAGTGATGTTGTTCAACAATTACCTAAATATACACTCTCTCCCGAGTTATGCACACTAAATAGGCACAACTAATTGAGGATCCTATCAATTAACTACAACAAGCACGTAGTAGAACAAATAGAGATTAAACTGGGCAAACTATATTATCATCACAAGAAGTTCATCCTTCAATAGGTTTCATCAAAACCTTAGACTAAATATTTAGCTACTCATACTAGTGTTCATCATAACAATAGTCAAATTCATCACAAATAGTAAAACACAAAAGGAAGAAAGGAAGAACTCAATGTTGAATTATCCTCCTTGCCTCTTGCCTCTCCTTGCCTTCAACTAAGCTATGAAAACCTTGATAATAATCCCTTGGGCGAGTTGGAACTTCTATAGGTTAAGTGGATTTACCCCCGAACTTCCAAGTTTACCCCTGAACTTTATTTTTCCGGAACTGGGCTAGCGCGGTCGCGCTAATGGACGAGCTAATGACCGTGCATATGGCCTACCATTCTGCCTCGAATTCCTGGGCTAGCGCGATCGCGCTAGTGGACGCGCTAGTCTGGGTCATCATTTCAGCTCTTCTTTCTCTCGTCTTCCCATGTACTCAGCTCGTAGGGGCTTCCCTTGCTTCAATTTAGCTCCAATTACAGTTCTAAGTCCTCATACATGCCACTCACTAATGGGGTATAAACAGTCGCCAAATTACATGAATCTAGCCTATTATCAACACCCCGCACTTAAATCATTGCTAGTCCTCGAGCAATCCACCACACTCTATAGAGGTTCCTTCACTAAGCCTTTTTCCCTAACGTATCACACCAAGAACAAATCACCAAAGTTACGCATAGTAGTGAACAATCTTTGCCTCAAAAGTCGACTCTCACATGTCGTGCAATATTCATACTTACTCAAATTACTCTACACAGAAGTCAAGACTTGCCTTTCCTTCGTGAATCACATGCCCTCACATCACACAAGAGAGTAGTTCCACTAATATTAATATCAAGAACAATTAGGAACTTAGATAAACAAAACTCGCTCACTCTCAAAAAGAACATTTACATGCCACAAAGACGCACCATAGGCTTGCCCGTAGTGTACTACTCTACTAATCGAGCCCACTCAGTCTAAGATCAATTAGGACTTCACTTGGTTGTAATGTAGGCTAAGGGACGGGTAGGATATATTTGATTACAGTGACTAAACTCCCTAAGGACTTTTAATACAATCACATTAACCTTCAAAACCATACTTATGTCAACCAGACACTCCACCACTTTTTTATTTATAACATCCCACTCCATTAGGTGCAATTGTAACAAACCACCACTTATCAACTACTACATTTACTCTTTTTTTTTTCTTTTAAGTGGTGCTTATTCTTTTACTTTTCCAAACAATGCACCTTTCCTCTATTTCATCGGTTCCACTCAAAAACCAAACCACCACCCCACACTTTTGCTTTTGCATAATTTCAATACCATTCAAGTGCTTATGGGAGGTAAAGGGGTTCAAACAGATGTCCATTCAAACAATTGGGTAAGGTTCGCAATGTGGTTGCCAAAGAAACAGGCTTATAGGCTTAACGAGGTTGTCTACGATGTATTACATTTAGGTGGGTCTACTTTATATATCTGGCTCAACAAAGAAATGCCTATATCACTTCTAAGACTGAATGAAACTACTATTTCGCTTTGCAAACACACGGGGCATGTTCTAGGCATCAAATGTAGAGCATAGAATACAGTACAACTCTCACACACATGGCACATGGCTGACTCCAAATTGGCTTATCAAGACACTCTTGTTTGAGTATTCCAGTCAGTTACAAACATACAAATTAAGGCACTCTAGAAAGAATCAACCACTGAGACTAAGCGTTACACTCTAGTGTCTACTGTGTTCAGGTGTATCAACGCCAAGGGTTTCTCTTTCTATTTCAGCTCGTAGCCCAGCAATACTAACTAAAAACTAAAAACAAAATAAACAAAAACTAACTACACCGGGTTCAAGATAAACCCTTGGAAAAGAACCGTGGCCCAAAGAAAAACCAAAGGGGAGTTGCTACACTACCTAAAAAAAAATCTCTTTGGTATTTAGACTTACTTCCCTCAAGAAAACTGTCTAAAAGATCCGTCATCAGAAAGATTCTCCATATTCCTTTTTTTTTTTTTTAGATTTTTACATCGACTTAGTCCCTCAAGAACCCCGTCGAAAGAGATCCGTCGCCGGGACAAGTCAACTTACCTACTTTAAACTTACCTAAATTAACTATTACTCAAACCACAAAAAAAACAATCAAGAAGAAGAAACATCAAACAATCAAATTGTTACATGTACATACACACATAGAAGTATCCCCCACCCCACTCTTAAAAGGTAGCCATGTCCTCATGGCATAAAAAATTAAGGAACAGTGAGGTAAAGGAACTTCCCTGAAAGATCACTCCTGATCGAAGACGGTGTCTGGGTTCAAATTGCAAGCACGACTCAGAGCTCTCAGCCGGCCTAAGATTTTCTTCTCCGATTTCACCTGCCGGTCAGCCACCGTGCCAACACGGGTACCCAAGTCAGTGATCGAGGTACGCAACACAGCCACCTCCAACTCCAAAGCGGTGAACCGGGAAACCCGAGCATCTCCGGAAGGTGTTGCAGTCCCAAATGGTGTTGCAGCTATTGTAATTTGCTCATGGGCCTGTGGCTCGGCCCCCACGTCCTCCTGCTCAGCCTCCTCTTTCTCAGAGTCATCAGAGTCACTACTATCCTCACCACCTGCTGCCGTCGGCTCCTTACCAGTGGTTACCTTGTCTGCCCAGAACTTGCGATCTTTTGTCACTGTCCCATCCACCGCCAGATTTTCCGGAACCCAAGCTTCCCTGCAAATTTTAGTAACCAATGAAGGGAAAAAGAACCCATACCTTTTTATTGGACAGCGGGTGAACATCTCCTCATGAATCACTTTGGCCACGTTGAAGTTGTGACCATTGATGAAGCACCAAATCAAAGCCGCTCGAGGGCCATTCACCTCCGTAGTGTTGGAGGACGGGATCAGACAGTTGTTGATAATATACAACCAGCACTTCCCTTCAAAGGTTAGCGTCGAGGAGTGAAACTTCTTACCATACTTCATCCAGACAACTTCCTTTCCGGGTGCACAGATTGTTTCAAAGAACATCACCCACTACGTGTATTTTCTGCCATACATCTCATAAATGTCTTCATATGGGTCCACAGGAGGGGGCAGCTGGTAGATCGTCCGTATAGCCTCAACAGAGGCATCCACCGATTTTCTGCGCACAGCAACTATGCCATTGACATGCTCTTTCACATTGGAGTAAAATTCTCGAACAACCATCGCATTGCCCTCGCCCGGCTCGTCAATGAAAGTTTGTAACCCCTGCTCACCAGCTCAGTATACGTGTGAGGGCAACTCAGCTAGACCGATCCTATATCAATTCCCCTTTCCGGTATCGGCTTTTTAGGGGCTTTATCCGCAAAGCGGTCCTGGGCCTTGGCAGAGACAAACCTGCTACTATCAAAGGGGCGGGTAGGGGCTGATCCGTGCGCCCTGGACGAGCCGGCTTGGCTGCTAGAAGAGGTACCTGTGGCGCGGCGTTTCCGAGATGGAGCCATAGTACCTGAAAAACGGGAAAACATTAGCACAGCCCAACACAAACTTGTGACGCAATGCGGTTACTCAGACTTCACACGCATAATTGGTCACAAGTACACAATTACAGTCACTGAGGCATTTACACAGACACCTTGTGGGCATTCTTTACCCACAACCCATTTCAAACATTTTACCACCCCAAAACCACCACAATGTTCCCAAAATCACAACGAATTCAAGCTCTAACTCCACCAACCTTTCCACCCACACTGACTACAACATATACTACAGATTTCGACTAAAAAAAAAGAACAACAACTACATAAATACAAAAAAAAAACGAAAATCTGAAAAAAAAAAAAAAAATGGTACCAAGAAAGCATACCTGTAGTGAGAGAATGTTATGAGAAGCGAAGAAGATGAGGGGGGAGCATGCTTGAGACTTGGGGAAAGTGGGATGGGGTCTTGAAGAATAAGGGGGTTTAGGGTTGGGAGTGTCGTTCTATTTTGCTTGAAGCGTTGGGGGGGGAGTTGGGATTGAAGAGGAGGAGGAATTAGATAGGGGGAAATTAGAATAGAGGAAAAGAATTTACATAAAATAAAAAAACTATTTTTTAAGTTAAAGGAAAAATTTGCATCAGATGGGGCGGGACTAGCGTGGTCGTAGCGCAGTACGAGCGCGGCCTGTAGTGCGGTCGCGCTAGTAGCGCGTTCACATGCGCGATCAGTAGCGCGGTCGCGCTAGTATTTTGGAGCTGAGGCAGAACACTTGCCCATATGCGCGGCCTGTAGCGCGGTCGCGCTAGTACTTTGGAGCTGAGGCAGAACACTTGCCCATATGCGCGGCCTGTAGCGCGGTCGCGCTAGTACTTTGGAGCTGAGGCAGAACACTTGCCCATATGCACGGCCTGTAGCGTGGGTGCGCTCCTGGGCACGATTTTTTTCATATTTTTCACCTGTTCGTACCACTTTCGATGGCCTTATCACCTGCCCAAGTTCACCTACATTGGTTAGTACTTCCCAAAACTCAAAATTAACAACTACTACTTTCATTGGGTTGCCTCCTAACCAAAGCCTTAGTTAAAGTCATGGCACGACGATTACAACACATCAATGGGTTGCCTCCCATTCAGTGCCTAATTTAACATTGCGGCACGACGCAGACAAGCGCATTTAAGGCTCGCTCGACCTCTGAGGTTCCCTCAGGTGGATCTCTGACACTTCCTTTGGTTCAATCATGCCTCCATATAGCTTCAATCTCTGCCGGTTGACTCTAAACGTGTGAGAGTCTTTCTCTGAGGCAATCTCTACAGCCCCTGAAGGGAATACTTCGACCACTCGAAATGGACCAGACCATCGTGACTTGAGCTTACCCGGGAATAGCCTTAATCTTGAGTTATAGAGCAATACCTTGTCCCCGGGGTTGAAATGTCGCTCAACAATGTTTTGGTCGTGCAACGTCTTCATTCTTTCCTTGTACAAACTTATGTTCTCAAAAGCCAGATACCGGAACTCGTCACTCATGCAATTCCGTGATTCTCGTTGTGCCTGCAGCCTCAATGTCTAGGTTCAGCTGTTTTAGTGCCCATCAAGCTTTATGTTCAAGTTCCACTGGCAAGTGGCAGGCCTTCCCGAACACCAACTTATATGGTGACATACCAATTGGTGTTTTAAAAGCAGTTCTATAAGCCCAGAGTGCATCATCTATCTTTTTCGCCCAATCAGTTCTTGTGGCGTTTATCGGCTTGGTCAACACACTCTTTATCTCTCTATTAGACACTTCCACCTGTCCATTGGTATGCAGATGATATGGTGTTGCCACCTTGTGGCGTATATCATACTTCGCAGACAACTTCTTGAATGCTCGATTACAGAAGTGGGTGCCTCCATCACTGATAATTGCTCGCGGGGTCCCAAAACGGGTGAATATGTTCTTCTTCAAAAATCCCACCACCACTCTTGCATCATTTGTGGGCAATGTTGCAGCTTCTACCCATTTGGACACGTAATCTACAGCAACAAGTATGTACTTATTGCCAAAGGAGCTGACGAAGGGTCCCATGAAGTCAATCCCCCAGACATCAAACACTTCCACCTCTTGAATCGGGTTCATGGGCATCTCATGGCGACGGGAAATTTTCCCGATTCGCTGACATTCATTGCAGCCCTTCACCCATTGGTGTGCATCTTTAAACACTGTTGGCCAAAAGAAACCGGCCTCTAGCACTTTCACGGCTGTCCTAACTCCTCCAAAATGCCCTTCATACGCCGATGCGTGACATGCCTGCAAAATAGAAGATTGTTCTATCTCGGGGATGCACCTCCAGAGCATATTGTCAACACATATTCGAAACAGGTAAGGTTCATCCCAATAATACATGTGGCACTCACGATAAAACTTTTTCTTTTGTACGGAGGAAAGGTCATAGGGAACTATACCACTGCCCAGGGAATTTGCAAAGTCTGCATACCATGGCACTTCCTCAAGACTTGTAGCGAGCAGTTGCTCGTCTGGAAAGGTTTCCATAATATCCTCAACCTCAACTGAGTTTTCAGCTCCCTCAAGTCGTGATAGATGGTCAGCGACTTGGTTTTCTGTGCCCTTACGGTCACGAATTTCGAGGTCGAACTCTTGCAGTAATAGCACCCAACGAATCAGGTGTGGTTTAGACTCCTTCTTCTCAATCAAGTACCTGAGAGCTGCATGATCAGTGTATAAAATTACCTTAGAGACAATCAGGTATGAACTGAATTTGTCGAAAGCAAACACCACAGCCAACATTTCCTTCTCAGTCATAGTGTAGTTCAGCTGGGCTCCACTCAGCGTTCTACTGGCATAGTAGATTGGATGCATTAGCTTGTCTTTCCGCTGTCCCAGCATTTCCCCCACTGCGTAGTCACTGGCATCACACATAAGTTCGAATGGTTGCTCCCAGTCGGGGCAACAATGATGGGTGCTGTGACCAGCCTCTTTTTTAACTCCTCGAATGCTGCCCTGCAATCATCAGAAAACAAGAAGGGGTGATCGTTTTCCAATAACTTACAGAGAGGGTTGGCAATTTCGGAGAAATCTCTTATTAATCTCCGGTAGAAACCGGCATGCCCGAGGAAGCTCCTGATTGCCTTGACTGGAGTTGGAGGTGGGAGTTTTGTTATCACATCAACTTCAGCACGATCCACCTCGATTCCTTTACTTGATACCCGGTGTCCCAAGACTATGCCCTCTTGTACCATGAAATGGCACTTCTCCCAATTAAGAACCAGGTTAGTCTCAATACACCGTTTCAGCACGCGAGTCAGATTACTAAGGCACTCATCGAATGAGTTCCCCACCACTGAGAAATCATCCATGAATACCTCCATTATGTCCTCTACAATGTCAGTGAATATGGCCATCATGCATCTTTGGAATGTGGCGGGGGCATTGCATAGGCCAAATGGCATCCTCCGAAAAGCATAAATGTCGTATGGGCAGGTGAAAGAGGTCTTCTCTCTGTCCTCTGGTGCAATGGAGATTTGATTGTACCCTGAGTACCCATCCAAAAAACAGAAGTGTGACCTCCCTGCCAATCTATCTAGACTCTAATCAATGAAGGGAAGTGGGAAGTGGTCTTTCCGGATGGCTAGATTTAACTTTCTGTAGTCCATGCAAATTCTCCAGCCCGTGACGGTTCTTGTAGAGATCAGCTCATTTTTATCATTTTCGACCACCATCATGCCACCCTTCTTAGGCAAACATTGCACCGGGCTAACCCAGCTGCTGTCAGAGATTCGGAAAATGATTCCCGCATCTAACCACTTCATCACTTCTTTCTTCACCACGTCCTTCATGTTGGGGTTCAGCCTTCTTTGGTGTTCCCCGGAAGGTTTGTGTCCCTCTTCCAGTAGAATTTTATGCATACAATAGGCGGGGCTGATCCCCTTATTGTCTGTCATGGTCCACCTAATGGCAGTCTTAAACTCCTTGAGTACCTGCAAGAGTTGTTGTGCCTGCACATCTAACAAACTAGATGAGATAATAACAAGTAATGTGGAGTTAGGTCCAAGGAACTCATACCTGAGATGGGCGGGCAGTGGCTTCAATTCCAGCTTTGGTGGTTCTTCAATGGATGGCTTGGTTGGAGGAGTTTCTTTATTTTCTAAGTGCCGGGGCTCAAATTCAAGAGTTCTATCCCAGAACCCTCTGCCCTCTAAAGCCAACACACATTCTGCCAGTTCTTCTCCATTCACCTCATCTAAATTCACCAGATATGTAGCAAGAGGGTCCTCAATAGTCAGCATCTCATCATCAGCTTCTACGATTACATCCATGGCATCAATAAGAGAGCAATTGGCGAATTCACTTGGTCGCCTCATAGATTTCTACACATTGAATGCTATCTCCTCATCGTTCAATCTTATCTTGAGCTCCCCAGTCTCACAATCAATGAGAGCTCTCCCAGTGGCCAAGAACGGCCTTCCCAAATTATGGGAATCTCTTCATCCACCTTGCAATCTAGAATCACAAAATCTGCAGGGAACACAAAATTCCCTACCTGAATCAACACGTCATCCAGGATACCAGAGGGTCTTTTCACGGTCCTGTCAGCCAGCTGCAACAACATCGAAGTGGGTCTAGCTCTTCCAATCCCCAACCTCTTGTAGATCGCCAGGGCCATAAGATTTATGCTAGCCCCCAAATCACAAAGTGCTTTGGCGAAAGCAAAGTTACCAATAGTGTAGGGAATTTTGAAACTCCCTGGGTCAGACAGCTTCTCAGCAATTGGTCTAGTCACCACCGCACTGTAGGTCTGTGTAAGAGTCACCATGGCCAAGTCTTGGAAATCGAATTTGCGGGACATCAAGTCCTTCATCATTTTTGCATAACCAGGCATCTCCTTCAAAGCATCAATCAATGGAATATTTACCTGGATTTGTTTTAGCATCTCTAAGAATTTCTTGTATTGTTCCTCTTTTTGGTACTTAGCCAGCCTCTGTGGGAATGGTGCGGGGAGTCTCTTCTTCCTAATGATTTAGGTATTTTCTTTGTCAGCTACCACCTCAACTACCGGTTCCTGGGGTGTCTCAACCTCTCTCTTAGCCTCAATCTGTGTGTTATGTTCTTCCTGGACAGGCTGTACTGTCACCTCGGCCAGTTTCGTTGACTCATCCAGCTCAATGGGCACCGGTACAAGTGTCTCAGCCTGTCTGCTTTCTCGAGCCCTCTCTTGCTCCAAGTCTAAGTCTCTGCCATTACGTAGACTCACTGCCATCAGCTGATTCGGGCCTTGATCTTTTGGATTTATTTGAGTGTCTGCAGGTAATGTCCCATGAGGACGATTATTCAAAGACATCGAAATCTGGCCCATCTGCACTTCAATATTCTTAATGGCTGAATCATGTGCATCTACTCTTTCACTGATGTTTGCATTTGACCCAATAACCTGCTGCATCATTGCCTCGAGTCTAGCAAACCCATATTCCTGCCATCCACCATGATACCCCTGATGCTGCTGAGGAGGATGATACCCCTACTGCTGATTTTGATTATTATACCCCTGTGGCATTGGATAAGGCGCCATATTGTTGTGAGGTCTCATACCTCCCATGTTTCCATTGTTGAGTTGTGGCTGGACTGACCTGTACGGCTGATTTTGTTGGCCCCAATTTTGACCACCCTATCTTTGGCCCCATAATTAGCCACATAATTCATGTCCTCAGGGTAGTGATGATGATCGCTTTCTGCATTCCACTGGTTACCAATTGGCTGACTAATGCAAGATGTGCATAAGCCCCCATTGGTAGTATCTACAATGTGTACCTGCTGCTTCTGCCCTGACTCTTCCACCTTTTTGGTGAGTATACTCATCTGTATCATTAACGTGGCCATGTTTTCAGCAAGACTATTGGATGAATCTAAGGGCACTGAGTGAACCACTGGAGTGATAGGTGCATTCCCGGTTGTCCACCCCGAATTTTGTGCCATCTTGTCAAGCAGACTCTGGCCTTCTCTCCATATTTTGCTCAAAAATGATCCAACAGCTGAAGCATCAACATTACCTTTCACGCTATCTGACAATCCCATGTAAAACCGCTGTCCCAACATCAGATCTAGAATACCGTGGTGCGGACATATAACCAGCATCCATTTAAATCGTTCCCATGTTTCATGCAGTGTCTCCATTGGTCTCTGTTTGAAACTCAAAATTTCATCAATTTGTTGAGAAGTCTTGTTGGGTGGGCGGAACTTGTTCACGAATTGCTTGACTAACTCCTCCCAAGTTGTTATGGAATTAATGGGGAGTTAGTTTAGCCAGGTCTGGGCAGCTCCTGTCACTGAGAATGGAAACAATAACAGATTGATTGCTTCCTGAGTTACATTGGGCTGCCTTTGAGTTTTGCAGATTGACAGGAAATTCTTCAAGTGTTGTTGAGGATCTTCGACTTGTGACCCCGAAAATAGTCCCTTGTTTTGCAACAAGTGCAGCATGTTGTTCGTGATTTGAAACGATTCAGCCTGTATCTGCGGGACTAAAATCGCTGTGGCCAAGTTCTCTGCTGTGGATTGTGCCCAGTCATATAGTGCAGCCTCTGGCACAAGAGGTGCCACTAGCGCTACTGGCGCTACCGGCGCAGCTGGGTCTACTATGTGATCCCCCATGTTTGGTTCGAATTGTTCAGTTGTTTGTTGTTGTTTGTTTTTCCGGTTGGCCCGATTCAAGGCCTTGAACAGTTTCTCGGGATCTGATAATGCTTCAAATACTTCACCAGTTCTCGATGAGTTTCTAGGCATGCACCTGTACAACCAAGTCAACAAACGTTAAAATTTCAATGTAAAGATTGGGTATAGAGAAAACTGACTACACTAAGAATTTTTTTTTTGTATTTCTATCAATTGTAATTGATAACACCGTTAATTCCTCGGCAACGGCGCCCAAATTTGATCACGCCCAACTAAGCCTTATAAAAAGGACAAAGCGGACGTTGCAAATATAATCTAAGTATTTAGCCCAGAGTCGAACCCACAAGGAATTAACATATCAATTACTCTCGTTAGACTTACGAAATTCTACGTAATCAACTTCCCAAATATTTTGAATAACAATTGAGGATGTTTCTACTAACTAAGAATGACTGCAATTTAAGCAAATCAAGACTAACTATGATTAAGTTGTAAACAATTAAGAGAAGGATCTAAGGTTATGATTTCCTCTATTGATGGAATCCCTTCATGTTATGTTTCATATAGATTTGCCTAACCGTCTCTATCAATCATGAACACTCTTATTACCGTAAATCTCTCCCGAGTAATCACAACAATTTACTAGACGCACTCTTCCGAGTTACGCTAGCTGGCTTTCATTACAGCTCACTTAAGATTGCACCCAAGGCTTCGTTATCCCTAATCCCGCCTTTAAACCCTCGGTTATTGATCCCTCATATACTCTGGGAGTGATGTTCAACAATTACCTAAATATGCACTCTCTCCCGTGTTATGCACACTAAATAGGCATAGCTAATTGAGGATCCTATCAATTAACTACAACAAGAATGTAGTTGAACAAATAGAGATTAAACTGGGCAAACTATATTATCATCATAAGAAGTTCATCCTTCAATAGGTTCCATCAAAACCTTAGACTAAATATTTAGCTACTCATACTAGTGTTCATCATAACAATAGTCAAATTCATCACAAATAGTAAAACACAAAAGGAAGAAAGGAAGAAAGGAAGAACTCGATGTTGAATTATCCTCCTTGCCTCTTGCCTCTCCTTGCCTTCAACTAAGCTATGAAAACCTTGATAATAATCCCTTGGGCGAGCTGGACCTTCTATAGGTTAAGTGTATTTACCCCCGAACTTCCAAGTTTACCCTTGAACTTTATTTTTCCAGAACTGGGCTAGTGCGGTCGCGCTAATGACCGCGCATATGGCCTGCCATTCTGCCTCGAATTCTTGGGCTAGCGCGATCGCGCTAGTGGACGCGTTAGTCTGGGTCATCATTTCAGCTCTTCTTTCTCTCGTTTTCCCACGTACTCAGCTCCTAGGGGCTTCCCTTGCTTCAATTTAGCTCCAATTACAGTTCTAAGTCCTCATACATGCCACTCACTCCTACAAAACATGAAATTCACAACTAGAGCCAATTTATCATCATTTAACTATCTTATAACAGTGAAACATAGTCAATCTGGGGCATAAACAGTCGCCAAATTATATGAATCTAGCCTATTATCAGATACACAGAAGCAGTCTTATTAGTGCGAGTGTTAGGGCCTATTATTTGCCTACTGATTTTATTTAGTACAGTATCTGGGCGTTTCAAAAAATAATGCATCATAATCACAAATCCAGAATTGTTATTTTAGTCCTATAGGCATATTGTCTAAGTGATTGACAGCGGCGATTGTATTCAAAATCAATTAGCAGAATCCTATAGGCATGACTTCTATGAGCGTGATGATTGTTACCCTATAAGCAAGATATCTAATTACGAACTGGGTTTGATCTTATAGGCATGATATCTAATGTTGAACTGATTTTAACCCCGTATGCATGATCTCTAGCACTGAATTGACCTTAGTCCTATAGGCATGATTTCTAATTAAATAGCATACGAGCAGAAATTTAAACACATGGCCAGAAAGCAGTTGAGTCAAATATTGGTCCTATAGGCATGATTGCTAACACACTTTATTGGACATATTAACGTATCCTATAGGCAGGATTTCTAACAATAGTAATATTAATCCTATAGGCAGGATTTCTAATGCAGAACTTATTCGATTTTAGAAGGATGATTATCACCAATGAAAATCCTATATGCAGGATCTCTAAACAATGTAGAACTTAACAATTTGACAAAATGAACAGAATTAACAGCGTAGATGAGACCCTATAGGCAAGATTTCTACCTTGTTTAACAAAGAAAATTAGAAACGCTCCTGATTTTACTAAATACCCCAGAATTTGTTTATTACAAAGTTATTACAGACCAAATTAGCAAATGAATTACATAAGAGTAATGAAATAAACTATAGGGAGCCCTTTAATAGGCCCAAATACACCCGGGCAACCAGGCCTTCAAACCATTTCCACCTCGAGGCTTATTTCATAGGTACAGCATAGCCAATAATGAGTAATTCACCCATAGCACATATAGAATCAGGTTTCCAATGTGTCAAAGTTCCCAAGGGCCTCAGGGACCCAGGGCAATGCTCACACCAGAACCACATACTCAGAAATGATCCAAAAGAGATTAGGAACCAGTTCCCAGTGTGTCAGAGTTCACAAGAGTCTCACATGGACCCTGAGCAGTGCTTATACTGGGGTGGTTTAGGATAGAACCTAAAGGACTAAGATTGGGAGTTTTTTTAAAAAAGAGTAACAACATATAAATAGGTATAGACAGATTTAAAACAGTTTGGATTTCTAAGAAGAAGACTACCATAACAGAATTTTAGAACACAGAACATGTAGGCATAATGGCATTAAGAAAACAAGCAAGGGTGGCAAAGTACACAGTTTCAAACAGGTCAAGTCAGAAAAGACATAATTACACTAAGTGTGCATGCTAATATTTAGGACAACCTTGTTTGATTACAGAAATTTAGGCGCTAAGGCAAACAGTCAGATTATCACATGAGTCCAGAGGGATACAAGACCTCTTAGCAAGGCACATGAACTATACAAGTCTGTATAGTTAGGAGTGATGAACTAATTTCATGCTAGTGGAATCCTAAGGATACTAAGTTCAGAACAAGTTTAGGATTAGCAAATAGTGTGCCTGAGACAAATCAAAACATTAAACTAGGTTTTAAGAGGATTTATATTATTATTCAAAATAACCAATTAACAGTATCAATCATGAACTCATAGAAGCATAAAGGCAGAATCATGCTCAAAATAAAGTTTAAACATGCTGGTCGAACAACACAAATTAGGGACACATAGAAAATAAAATGGCAAGGGATAATGACTTACCAGTTAGGCAAGAAAGCAAGAAAATACACCACAGTAGTTAAGTCCAGAACTAATTGGCCTTGGCTATCAGCCGGCCAAGTTCAGAAACAAACGAGCAAAGAATCAAAGTGAAAAGCTAAGTTTTTTAGTGAGAGTATTGCGAGTTCGAGTCTGTCTAGAGGGGAAAGGAGAGAAGGTTTAAATAGTATTCAATCAGGCGAACAAATACGGAAAGAAATCAAACACACATAAAAAGAAATTAATCACAGAATCAATTGAAGTCTAGTTTTAGGGTAAATAATGCAGAGTTTAGTGAATTAATCAGAGAATAATAGCGTGCAATCAGGCGAGTAACACTTAGAATAAGGAAAATATCACACAGAATCGATTAACAATCAGTTTCAGAGCAAAATAAGGTAAAGAAATAAAGGAAACATGGCAGATTGAACAGAATATCAGTCCCATACGAGAAAGGAAAGATATCAATCAGAAAATCAGTAAAGACAAAGAAAGGTCTCAAACCCTAGTTTTAGGTAAACCTTCACAAGTCGGCAGATAATAAAGATAGTCAAATACATATTGCATGCGATGAATGTGGACAAGAAATCATTCGAAATAACACATAATCAAACCAGATCTGGTCCAAATTTAGGGTCTGAAACCCTAATTTAGGGTAAGTAAAAGAAATTAACAGAAATAGGCAGATTTATGCGTAATAGAGTGAATATAGACGAAATAACACTTAAAATTAAAGTTTGAACCAATATTGGTTCGAATCAAAAGAGGATCTAGAAACCCTAACCTTAGGGCTAAGTACGAATCAGTGAGAGATACAAAAATATTCATACAAAGAACAAGCTATGAACATAGGCGGAATAAACAACAGGTTAAAGATTTGAACCAGTTTTTGTTCGATTCTTACAAGATCTGCTTGCCATTTCAGGCAAGCCATTATGTAATACTAAAAACGGTTAGCCATTAGGGATGTGGGACTAATATGGTAAAGGAATCATAGATTGATTCCATTTTTGGGGTTGGAATCGGAGAGATTTGAGTGACAACGCTAGGGTTTCAGAGGAGAGGAGAGGAGTAGAGAGCATTTAGGGGCCGCGGGTGGTGAGAAATTGGTTAGGGTTAGGGACATTGGGTAAGTAAAAAGGGTGTGAGGAATTTGGGCCGTTGATCTTAGAGATCAATGGCCAGGATTTAAGGAGGGGTTGGGTCGAGTTGGTTATTCGGTAGGGGAGTAATGGGTAAGGGTTATTTGATTTGGGTTGGGCGGATTGGGATAAGATTTTAAGTAGTTGGGATGCGGTAAATTGGGTTGATTTGGGTAGTTTTAGGTCCGAAATTAAATAAAAATGGGGCCAGATTTTAAATACCCAATTTTAACAAATAAATAATTTATAATAAATAATAAATGGATACCAAAAAATAATCTTTCTGCAGTAAAATGACTTAAAATAGTTGTTTAACATTTTAAAAATACAAAAGATCATTTTCTGCATAAATAATGTAATTATACATTAATATGGGTTATTATTGCAAAGATGTGCAATTTAGCCTAAAGGATGCAAATGCTATCATAAAAATGCACTAAAATGTTTATAACCTAATATGGATATAAATGATGAAATTAGATGATAAAATAATTATAAATAATTTATGATGCAATTAATGAATATTTATATAGTAAAATGTAGGAATAAATTGATTTAAAACCCCTTTAAATTATAGAAAATTATGAAGAAATGCTTGTATATGTCTAAAAATGAAGTGATGATACATATGCACTATTTTGGAAGTATATACGTATTTTTTAAAAATATGAGGGAAAAATTGGGTATCAACAATGATTCAAAGGCAATTTGAGAAAAATATAAAAATTATTAGAAGCGACAATGGGGGTGAATTTGTGTGTATGAAAGGTTATTTTGAAGAATATAGAATTTTGCATCAGACTTGTTGTGTTAATACACCCGAACAGAATGGCCGAGTTGAAGAAAGCATCACCATATTCTTAATGTGGCATGAGCACTACGATTTCAAGCAAAATTACCCATTGAATTTTGGGGTGAGTGTGTACTTTCAGTTGGTTACTTAATTAATAGAACTCCCTCTATGGTTTTAGATGGTAAAACTTCTTATGAGGTTCTTTTTGGACATCCTCCCTCTTATAATCATATAAAGATGTTTAGATGCCTCTGTTATGCACATCATTTAAATCGGGATAAAGATAAATTTGCAAGTAGAAGTAGAAAATGTGTGTTTGTGGGATACCCATTCGAAAAGAAAGGATGGAGATTGTATGATTTGGAGGGAGGTGAATATTTTGTTTCTTGGGATGTGGTTTTTCTTGAAACCGAATCTCCATATGAAAAGATGACCATTAGAGATGTGGAGTTGATAGAAAATAAATCTTTAAACTGGGTTTTTGATGTTGTTACCCATTATATGCTTAAGCTTCACTTGATTCTTCTTTCCTTAAATGTATTCTACCTTTACCGTTGGGTTATTACCCTCAATCAAGGGAAAATTATGCTAATATGTGTGTAATTGATTCTATGGCTTCCCTAATTTGCTGAATGATTGATCTCCTTTACCTTATTCTCCTTGCTCTTAAATGCTATATATACTCTCTTTTATACTTCTAGACACGAACTTTAGTTCATCAATACTCTCAAAGCTCTCTATTCTCTTCTGTTACTTGTAATTCTCACTAACACAGCCGGTTGTAAGCCAAGGCTGGCTATTTGCGCCATCTCTGCTTGATACTCTGTATTCTCTCCTTAACTGGTATGTCCTGATTCAATTCAAATTCTAAAACTATGTGTTTCTTTGTTGTTTCAGTTCATTAGTTGTGACTTCCAATCCTGTTTATTATTTTACTATCATGTTGCTCAGTGTGTAACCAGCATGCCTATATCACACTACCTAACTACTGTTTCACTTAGCATGTTGGAGTTCGTTCCGACTAGTTTAGTTATCCATAAGAATATGTTTACTGTTTAGCATGCCCAATCCTGCCTTGTGATAATTGCATGCATCTTGTTTGCTCACTACCATATCCAAGCTACATTGCTTGTTTACTGTCTCCCCATCATGTCTAAATTCTTCTTGTGCTTAGTATTTCTAAACTAAGAATGTTTTATGAAGTGCTTGCCTAGTTTGCTCATCTAAATCTTGTTTACTTTACTTTACTAATGAGATCCTGCTATGTCATCTAGCCCTACAAGTACTCTGATTGTGTGTCCAAGATCTATGTGTTTTCAACATGTCTTTGTCGTAATCTTTGTAAATATCTTACAATTTCTTGAGAAGTTTGTGTATCTGTTTGCTTATACACTAGGGTGTATCCTATGTGTCCCTAACCTCTCTTTCCATGTGTGGAATCTGTTTGCCCCAAAATGTTCTTGAACGCTGTTTGTTTTTGTGACTTGCATTCTGATTTCAAAACATGTTTTTCATGCTTTTCTCAAACTATTTTACCACCCTAACTAGTATGGTTTCAAAAAATCTCTTCACTCCTAAGGCCTTTCTTTATACTATTTAACAAAACTCTTTAAAATCATGTCAAGCACTCTCACTTATTCTTAGGTTATTAAGTTCTGCCCCTCTGGTATGTGTACTACTTAGAGGTCCATGAGATCTCTCTGAACTCTAGCATATCAGGGCTGACACTTCCACACTGCACATAATCAGTCTTTATTTGAGGAAAGTCTGGGTGTGAGCACTGCCCGGGATCCTTGAGGTCCTTAGGGAACTCTGACACACCTGGACATGAATTGGGCTATGAAATCTTGGGCATTTGAGACTATTGAAGGCTTGGTACACCAGGATTTGCTTTGGGCCTACTTCAGGCTCCCTGTAGCTTAATTTCTATTCTATTTATGTAATTTTTATTCAATCATCGTTTTGTAATAATTAATTATAAACGGATATTGGGGTGACTAGTGAAAAGGGAGGGTAGTTGTATACTGTGGGTAAAGATGGGTAGATAACATGCCTATAGGGTTCATTTTGGTTCAAATGTGTTTTGTTAGATAACATGCTTATAGGGTTCATTTGGTTCAAGTGTGTTTTGTTAGATAACATGCCTATAGGTTTTATTTGGTTCAAGTGTATTTTGTTAGACAATATGCTTATAGGGTTTGACTTTGGTCAAATAAATTCTGCCTGCTTCACTTTATATATAATTAGACATCATGCCTATAGGATTTAAAATCAGCTTTGAGCATAGAAATCATGCCTATAGGATCTAAAATCAGCCATAACTAGACATCATGCCTATAGGATCTAAAAATCAGTTTAATCATAAATCGTGCATATAGGTTCTGAATCAGTTAATCAATTATCTTACTCGTTTCTTTAATACTCCTCAGCTCTGTGTTAATTAATATCACTAGAAAGCATGCCTATAAGATAAAGAACTTCAAAATGCTTCCCAGGATTGTGATTGCATATACACAATTAGGCAAACCTTAGGGCGTTAAATAATTTTGAAACCAGTTCTGTTTATATGTAAGATTATCCAGGTTTAACAAGCTGTAAAACCAGTAGGCAAACTGGTTAGGATCCTGCCACTTTCCTAGAAAATAAAACGTTGCATGTTCTGTTTTGTGTTGTTCATCTAGACATCATGTTCTTAGGATTTCTGAACTTCCTTTGAAAACCTGTGTTTTAGACGTGCTGTTTGATTGCCTATATACATGCGGAGGTAAATGTGAGCCTTCTAACTGCCTGTCTTTATTTGCTCGTCCTATATGTTATTTGCCTGTCGCCTAGATTTTTACCTTTTACAAACCTTAGGCTGTCTAGAACTGTCCAGATTTAAGTTTCCCAAATTCCTCCAGGGCCATAAGGAAGGGACGGGTAGCAGCACTCTTAGAGGTCGTTAATTAAACTCGCTCATATAACCACTAAGGGGAGGGTAATGGGTAGTAAAAGGATATGATAACTGCGCGCTAATGTCACGTGTAGCCCTTCATTGAAGAGTGATTACCGGGTATTGCATGGGTATGATCCTGTAGGCTATCAACCTAGGACTTTCCTTTGCCAATTCCATATGTGTTTAAATTTTATAAACTTTCTTTTCTTTATATATACATGTGCAAGTTGTTTAAACCTCTCTCTTGCTCCTATTACCTGAATCGTACATGTACTTAGAATGTGAAAACATACCTTTATTTGCAAATATGTGTTGAAACTGTTTACTTGTTAAAAGGACTAATTCACATAGATTAAGTTCGGCTGGGACCACCGTTGTGGACCGCGAGGGGTGCCTAACACCTTCCCCTCAAGGTTATTTCGAGCCCTTACCCTAATCTTTAGTAATGCAAACTAGTCCATAAGTTTATCACTCTAGGTGCCCTAACGCACCATAATCCGTTAGGTGGCGACTCTTCAAATACCCAATTCCCAAAAGGAAATGAGTTGTTCCCCCATGAATGTCGAAACCCGAACTTCCCTGTCAAAAGGGGAAAAAAGGGGGCGCGACATCCTATATGTGTACTGACTACATACCCGCTTCGAAATGTCTTGCATAAGACTAAATTACCAAGCAGATTGGCTAAATGGGCCATCGAACTTGGAGGATATGATATCGAATATCAGCCTCAAACGACTATCAAGTCTCAAATTTTGGCAGACTTCGTGGCCGACTTCACGTCTGCCCTCGTACCCGAAGTAGAAAAAGAACTCTTGCTAAAAACGGGTACGTCATCGGGGTTTGGACCCTCTTCAGAGACGGTGCCTCAAATGTGAAAGGATCCAGGCTCGACATCATTTTGGAACCGCCTACGGGCAGTATTATTATAAAACTTCTAAACTGGATAACAATGAGGCTGAGTATGAGGCCATGATTGCAGGTCTTGAACTAGCCAAAGGCCTTGGAGCAGAGGTCATCGAAGCAAATTGTGATTCCCTTTTGGTGGTAAATCATGTAAACGGAAGCTTCGAGGTTCGAGACGAACGAATGCAAAGGTACTTAGACAAACATCAAATGAAATTGCATCGCTTCAAGGAATGGACATTGGACCATGTACCTCGAGAACAGAATAGCGAGGCCAATGAACTTGCAAACTTGGGGTCATCGGTTGAAGAAGACGATATCATCCCGGGGGCTTTCGTCCAGCTATCAAAGTCGATGGTCGAAGAAGGCCATGCATAGATTAATTCAACAAGTCTAACGTGGGACTGGAGGAGTAAGTACATCGACTACTTGAAGCATGGGAAGCTCCCCGCGGACCTAAAAGAGTTGAGAACACTTCGAACCAAAGGAGCTCGATTCTCTCTCGATGAAAATTGAATGTTGTATAGAAGAACCTTCGATGGACCACTGGCAGTATGCTTGGGACCCGGGGATACCGATTACATACTATGAGAAATTCACGAGGGTACTTGTGGCAACCATTCTGGTGTAGACTCTCTTGTTCGCAAGGTGATCAGAGCGGGGTATTATTGGGATAGCATGGAAAAGGATACCAAGGAGTTCGTCCAAAAGTGTGATAAATGCCAAAGATTTCCACTGATGATCCACCAGCCCGGCGAACAACTCCATACGATCGTATCCCCGTGGCCATTCATGAAATGGGTGATGGACATCGTCGTCCCCCTACCAACAGCGCCAGGCAATGCTCGATTTATTTTGTTTATGACTGACTACTTCTCAAAATAGGTGAAGCGCAAGACTTCGAGAAGATAAGAGAAAAGGAAGTCATCGACTTCATATGGGACCACATCATATGTCAGTTCGGGATACCCGCCGATATAGCCTGTGACAATGGAAAGCAGTTCATCGGCAGCAAAGTAACAAAATTCCTTGAGGACCATAAAATCAAAAGGATTCTATCAGCACCTTACCACCCAAGTGTAAATGGTCAAGTTGAGTCCACAAACAAAACCATCATTCGAAACTTAAAGAAAAGGTTGGATGATGCTAAAAGGAAATGGAGAGAAGTATTGCCCACGGTGTTATGGGCATATCAAACAACTTCGAAGTCTAGCACGGGGGATACCCCGTCTTATTTCGTATACGGATCCGAAGCATTGATCCCAATCGAAGTCAGGGGACCTAGCGTTAGGTTTTAGCATGCCACCGATGACTCAAATCACAAAGCTATGAACACTTCTCTCGAACTACTCGATGAAAAATGTAAGGCCGCTTTAATTCGAATGGCCGCGCAAAAACAAAGGATCGAAAGGTATTACAACAGAAGGACGAACCTACGATATTTTAGAGTCGGGGACTTAGTCCTAAGGAAAGTCACTCTCAACACTCGAGACCCAAACGAAGGGAAGCTTGGTCCCAATTGGGAAGGACCGTACCGTGTCCTCAGAGTCGTAGGGAAAGGATCCTACAAACTTAGCACAATGGAAGGCGAGCAACTACCAAACAATTGGAATGTATCGATGCTCAAGCGATATTACTGCTGAGGTATGACCTTCTCCCCTTTCCCATTTTGCATTTAACTAACTCATTGCGGACGTTCGATTTGAGATATCGAGGCATCTTTCAGCTCGAAGACCTTGGGTTTGAAAGCATGTGTTGTACTCTTTTTTCCTTAGATCGGGTTTTATGCCAAATGGGTTTTACCGGCATGGTTTTTAACGAGGAAACACCTATATGCTACCTAAGGAACATTCAACAAGTATTCAAGGCTTCTTTTCGATCAAACTCGAATACTGGGGGACATCACCCTCAGAGGCTATATTTGTTAGAAAGATATTTCACGCCTAAGAGGGCCTCGATAGGAGAACTTTGTAATGGACCAAACGATCAAATCAATCGTGTCCATATAGAATTGTCGAGCCCCGACGGCAAAACATGTACGCATGTATCAACTATTTAAAGAAGCATTCTAGTTATATCAAAAACACTGTGTATCTCATACGAGCTCTACACTTACAATTCTACGGGAAGCGGCTCAAGGGCCAAACCACCCCAAAATACCCGGGGACTATCACTGACAGTCAATACATCCGAGTCATAAAAAATTCAGAATCATAAGACCTCAAAGAGGCACCCCCTCAAAATAAAGTCCAAGGCCAATATACTCGGGGACTAACTTTTTGAACAAGTTCGGAAAGTTATTGGGGAACAAGTTCAAGTGACAAACCCGAAGGCTACAACCATACTAAAGACTATGGTCACATAAAGGCTACGACCAAAATAATGCATTCGGAGACGTCCGACTTCCGCTATAAAATTAAAGGCATTCAAACATTGAAAAACCGGTTAAGTCAGGCTACCCCCGACAAAAGCAAAATATAAGGGGCTTCGATAAATTAGGCCCCCGAAAAATCTAAGGGCTTCAATTAATTAGCCCTCGAATAATCCAAAGGCTTCGATAACACCAGCCTTCGGAAAACCCTTAAGAGGTATTCGATTATGTCTACACAAATAAAATGACGAATAAGGTTCTGATACGTCGAGTCTTCGAAAAACCCAACGGGTACAAAAAATATGCTAAGGCATAACTAAAATTTCACTAAGTCTTTTAGCCGAAATGAGAGGAAAATTATATTGCCATTTTAGAGGCCAAAACGGCCCAATTTAAAGAGCCTAAGGGCCAATTCTAAAAAAGAGACTAAGGGCCGATATACAAGAGCCTAAGGGCCAGCTTAAATGAGATATAGGGCCACAAGCTTATAAGAGTCCGAGACTCTGTTCTCATTCAACTCGGACCCAAAGACCCCATTACCCTGAGCTCACATTAATTTGATTTTAAGTTCGGCTCGGGGATCATCTCAAACCATAAGGGGTATGATCTTGAGCAATAAAAGCCTAAGGGCTTATTACGAGTCTAATCGATACTCGAGCTTAGTACATGAATCATCGGAATTTTTCATAAACAGGGACAAAATAAAAGTCAACACAAATCAAGGATAGAGCAAAAAGATACTTTATATATTCATTAGGGAAATTTACAAAACATATTACAACGCCCACAAGGGGCCCTTGCACAAAAAAGGAACCTAATCTATTTTCGGGGCCACGCCACCCGGAGTGTCCTCTTCATCTTTAGTGGCTTTGTTTTCAGGAGTCTCTTCCCCTTCGGGAGCATCTTCTTCACCTTTCTCATCCCCAGAGCCACTCACCACATCCTCGTCATCGGAGGAGACAAGAAACCTACAATCGGTTTCCCGCGCCTTCGCTTCGACTATCTCCCCAGCAAGGTTTAACCCGTGGCCATGGATTTCTTCGAGAGTCTCCCTCCGGGCTTGGCACTTAGCCAATTCATTGCTCCGTCACCCCCGGTCGGAGGCCTCCTTCAACTCAACATGAACGGCCGCGGCTTCCCTTATGTATATGGCAATGGATTTATCGATCGCAGCCTTCGTCTTCTCAGCTTCGGCCTTAGGCTGTACAGCTTCAGAATTAGCCTGTGCAGCTTCAGCCCGGGCTTTAGCCAGCTCGGCCTCCAACACCTCGATTTTCCTGGCCTGAGCCAAACCCTTCGCTTCAACGCTTCGGAGCTGAGCTTCAGCCGAGGCTAGTTGGGCCGTAACAGCTTCCTTTTCGGCGGCAAGTTGATCCATGTTCTTCTTCCACTGATGACAATTAGCCCGAACTCGATCTACCTCGCCTCGGAGTTGCCCAATGATATAAAGCTTTCGTTGCAGCTGAGATATCAAAGTATTAGCCTCCGAAGTAGGGCCGAGAAGGACAAACTTTTTTAAAATCACTGTTACATGCTCATCTAGCTCGGGCTCACTTTTTTGAGCTTTAGCCAATGTTTTTCAGAGATCCTTAAGCTCCTATTCTTTCTGGCGCTACAGAGGAGCCTCAAGGCCTTCTCTTCGTCTGAAACCTTCTTGAGCTCGGCCTCACATTGGCTCAGTTCATCTCTAAACATTGCAACGGCCTATGCATGAAATGGAGACATACCAGTCGAAATAAGACAAAGGAAGAAAAAATTTCAATAGAAAGGGTAAGTCCTTACCCGGGAAAGGAGACGTTGAGCCTCTTAAAAAATGGAGGATGCATCATTAAGGTCGTCAGCATCCTCAATCCCAGCGTAGCAACCCTGAAAAGGATTGTCCTCAACGACCTTATTTGGGTCGGGCATATGCAAAGCGTTAGCTTCCTCAATTCCCCCCTCCCCCTCCCCTAGAATAAGTTGGCTATGAAAGAGAGTGACCTGTTGTCGCGGCCCCGAGCTCTTCACTCAGGGCGTTCTCATTAACATCGGGGGTCCCAGCATTAACCCCCTCCGGTGTAGTTTTTGAAAACGGAGGGACAATCTCGACCTCCGGGGATGCAGGGGCTTTGCCTGTCTCTTCCTTTGGGGCATCCTCTCCACAGGACGAGGTTTCCAGTTAGGAAGGCTTGACGAACTCGACCGGCTTCCTGGTCCGAGTCACCAGCGCTGACTCTTCATCATTATTTTCTTCTCCACCCGCGGAGTCATGGGCCGAGTCTGTGCCCATTTGAGAAAACCTTTTCTGCAGCCTTCGAGTGGAGGTTTTCTTATTTTGGGGGTCTTTGGGTTTCGTGACCCTTTTTCTTTTGTTGTCTTTCTCGGGCTTTGGATTTGAAGGCTTGGTTTTTTCTCCGGGCGGAGCCAGCCTCATCTCGGATGCATCTCCAAGGCCTGCGTAGGCAAGTGTGAGTAAATAAAAACACCGCCAAATGTATGGAAAGTGTTGAAATTATAGAAAGGCACTTACCGTTGTCACACCTCTTTTTTTACACCCGAGAGGGGGATATAAGGAGGTTTTCCAATTAAAGTGACATAATTCGAAACAGAATTATTTTATTTAATTCTTCAGAGTCCCCACTTTGAATAGTTTATTTGGTGTCCCAAGTCACCAGTTTATTTAAAATCCCAAATCGAGGAAATTTCGACTTTACTTGAAAAGTCTGCGAACCAAAAATTCTAAGTAAGGAATTCTGTTAACCCGGGAGAAGGTGTTAGGTATTCCCGGGTTCTATGGTTCTAGCACGGTCGCTTAAACTATTAATAATTGGCCTATTATCTTATTACTACATGTTTTAAACCTATTGTGCATTTTTAACTTTATAACCGCTTTTAATTACTTTATGGAATTATTCTGGAACAAGTTACAATTGTCGTACACCTGTTTGTTTGATACATATCGCGAATCATGTCACGGGAACCGTACCCACGATCCACAACATGTTTAATTTATTATAGTTATTAGAAGTTATGGCCGGGTCACATAAATGTACCCCCGCATTTGGAAATTAGGTATCACAACTACGTCACGGGAACCGTATCCATAGCGATGAGGATTTTGTTATAAACGCGCCTAAAGCAAACTACAAATTTTCAAAATATTTTCTGCACTAAGTTATAATATTAATATGAGAGCCATAGATTAGGTGATTCAATTGTGAATGGCACGCCTCGATTTATTTTTAAAAGATTTGTATTTCACTAAAGCAAAGTAAGGATGATCCTGTTTAAATCTAATTTGAAATTAAGTATAACTACTACGCCACGGGAACCGTACCCGTAGTTGTAATGATTTAATTGAGTGCCTAAAACAAACTACGGTATTCATGAGTTCATTTGTTCAATTCCTAAGTTTTGGATTATGGATTAATTTGAAGAAAGTAGGTACATTGTTGAGTTACTAATTATTCTGAGAAAGCAATGTAGTATGCGGAATTGCAGCTAACACGTCTTAAACAAAATGAATCATATTAGTTATGCTTAATATCAACACTCGTACTGATTATGAATATATTGTCTCTTTCTAGTATCAATTTCTACCGATCTATCTATATCTATCTATATTTATATACTATATTAAAAGCACGAATGCCCTATCGAAATGTTGTTCGCCTTTTATACCCTTCAAAACTTAATTTCACACTACACAAAATAGTAATTTAATAATTTACCTAATAGTTAATACTTTTTTTCCTGTTCTTTTAGGTTTAGGAGACCTTTCTTTCCTCATAATACAAAAACCTACTAAAATTGGAGACTTCTCTTCGTTCCTTTTAGGTTTAGCAGTCGTTTTCTTTTCTCTCATAATTTGGAACCTATTATATTGCAATATCACATGAACTGCAAGACAAATATATAAGTTATGAATTAACGTTGCAAATGTGCATAAGTTGCAGATTGACGGTTTGACGCAACAGGTTAGTAATATTTCATCAAAAATAACGAATTTATAATTTATGTTTAGNGGTTGATTTATTTAGATAGCAGTTCTTTAATTGTGGTTCATAATTTTCTAACACTATTTTTTCCTTTTATGTTGGTGTTTAATCCATATCTATTAATCTGAATTTGAAAAATTTTGTTGCAATGACGGGAACTAGAACAAATGACTCACGATATAAATGTTGAAAAGCAAATAAGGATAGGAGTATTACATTTTCTTTTTCTTATATTTGCTATTGTCAGTATTCATATGAAATAAGATTGACATTCATTCTTCTTATTGGCTCTTCTTTAAGGGGAAGCTTTTATATATTTTTAATATTAAAGTGAGAGATTTTTACTTAATTAAATATTTATTCTAAATATTGAATGTAGTTACATATATTTATATATACTATATTAAAAGCACGAAGGCTCTTAGCGAATGTCGGTCGCCTTTTTTACCCTTTAAAAATAAATTTTATATTGGACAAAATTGTTATTTAAATTAAATTCCTAATATTTAGGACTTTAAAATAACTAAAATTTTATTTATTAATTATTTCCTTATTTAACTATATAAGAAGTTTTCCATTAAATATTTTTCTTACATAAACTCCTTTTAACATGCCTACCCAATCACTTACTGTATCTCTTGGTTCTCCTTTTACTGTATCACAATAAAAATAAGGTCTTTGACCTTCCAAAAATTAGATTGCCCATTCTTTTACTCCAACAGGACTTCGTTTTAAAAGGAAATGAAGTCTTATCTTTTTTAATCAAAAGGTCAATTCTAGGAGAGTTAAAAGTGAAAAATGTAAGATACACTTTAAAATCTTAAATGTTTAGTTCATCTATAATTTAATATATTAACATTTATAATTGTATCTTGTAGAAAATAAAATTTATCCAACATAAAATTATTTTTAAATGAATAATTTAGCTGTTGAATCTAAATATAAATTAAGATTTGCTACAATTTGATGATCACTAAAAATGTAGTAATAAGAAAAAGAACATGAGAAAGGGGCCAACTCTTAGGAAGAAAAACAACAGGAAGAAAAACGAGATTTCTTTTTAAAGAATTACAATATATAACCGTATACGCTTTCAAACCAACAAGTCAATTTTCAAACCAACAAAAACTACCTCATTATATATATATGAACTATAATTAATTTCATATTATAATTGAATTCTTTCCTAATCAATCAATATTTTTTTCTTTATTTATTTCTGTATTACAATATTTAAAAACTACGCTCAATAATTAGACCAAATAACTAAAAAGATAGTTAGAGAGAGAGAGTAGTGGTAGAGAAAAGTTGATAATACTAATGATTCTTTAAGGCGAAATACATAAACGGCCCCTTTAAGTTGACCACAACGGTCAGTTGAACACCTCAACTGAGACTATTTTCAGTTAAACACTTCAAGTGGCTATTAAGTAGGTCAAGTAAACACCTGAGTACAGCAGGCCATATCCGTGAGTTGCACTTGCGGATGACATGGCAAATGAACCAATCAAAAAATGACACGTGTAATTTTGCCATAAGAATTTGACACATATAATTAACAAAAAAATATATTTGAAAAAGAAAAAAAACTTTTCTCCTAAACCAGTTCCTCCTTCCCTAACTCTTCTTCCAAGCTTTCTCAAATCCTTCCCCTTACTCGTTGAAACTAGGACCACCATTTCATCTGCAAGAAATTGGGCAAAGAAAAATTTAGGTTGAACCTTGAAGGTGATGAAGATTAATGGCGAAATCTTGAAACTGAAAACACCAGTAACAACGTTGGACGTAGTAAAAGACTACCTAGGTCATGTTTTACTGGAATCAGAAGCAGTGAAGAAGTTTGGTGTCAGAGCTAAGCCACTGAAACCAGAACAAGAACTGAAGCCAAATAAAATATATTTCCTTGTTGAATTGCCTTTGTTTCCTAAAGAAGAAATTAGTAGAGTTCCAAGAAGAGTGAAATCTGTTGTTCAGATGAGTGCAAAGGATCGGCTTGAGTGTCTCATGTTAACACGAAGATCGGCTTCTAATTTGTCGATTTCGAAGCCGAATAATGGACCGATTTAGTTAAAGATGAAGCTGCCGAGGAGTTTAGTTCAGAAGCTGGTAGAAGAAGGGGAAGTAAAGATGAAGGTATGTGGGTCCACAAAAATAAAGGTTATTTTTTAAACTGAAAAGAAAAAGAAAAGAACACAATTCATGTCCTCACGCGCTCAATTTGTAGTGAGACACAATTGATTTGCCATGTCCGCGCAAAGTGTTTACTTGACCTACTTAATAGCCACTTGAAGTATTTAACTGGAAATAGTCTCAGTTGAGGAGTTCAACTGACCGTTGTGGGCAACTTGGAGGGGCTGTTTATGTATTTCGCCATTCTTTAAACACCAAAATCCAAAAATAAAATAGTGAACGTTGTTTTACTATTTAAAAATAAGAATATGATTGGCCAAAATAATAATTATTGATATTTGAAATTTGGCATGAGCTAGCATTAACAATACGAATCAATAAGAGAATAAAGTATTTTCTTATGTACTAATAATTAAGTCTTTGAATTAACTAATTAGCAAAATAATTCGCTTTAATTCTTTTAGTAACTCATCAAAAATCATTTTTCAAATTGACATAATAGGATACATAAATTATGCCCTTGAGAAGAGAATCGGTAGCGAAAAAAATCAGGTATAATATTAAGAGTCAAATTGATCAAATCGCTATTAATTCATTAATTCAACATTCTTCGCTTTCTTAGCTTTTATTATATAACTCAATTACAAACTTTTAATATAATATTTATATGATTTTTAAAAAGTTTATACTAATTGAACATTGGATACACGCGCAACGCGCGTAACTAAGACTAGTTATACAAATGACTTTCAGCATCAACTCCTTTTGGTAGATCAAATGAGATGTACATATGGGCTTGGTCACGACAACCATAAGAAGAACGGGCCCAATAAGACTTTATGTGGCCGTCTTACATAGGCATCCAGTGTGCCTTATTTACAAGCACACACGAAAATAGACTTGTCTTACTCCCCCAAGCCCAATAGATAAAACTTAAATGTGAAATCAGTGTTGCAGTATTCGGGAGAAATTTAAAAATAGCTAGATTTACAATTGGTTCCAAGTCAATAAAAATTAGTCACCGTTTTGCTGCAATCGAGACCGGTCTAGCATAATATACTGTAGTTCGGTGCACTTGTGTAAGAACTCCAGCATAATATGCTGGAGTTCTTACACAAGTGCACCGAACTACCGTATATTATGCTAGACCGGTCTCGATTGCAACAAAACGGTGGCTATTTTTTATTGACTTGGTAAACGCTAGCTATTTTTGATTGACCAGTCCGAAAACTGGCTATACCGTGCTATTTTTACCAGTATTCCGGATCAACCATACAATTACGCATGAACTGGATCGCTATATTTAAAAAAATCCATTCTAATTTGATCCAAAACATAAAATATTTACATTCAATGAGTACTGTGGAGCAAGTGTCCGGTTCAAATAACAGCAGTTCAGTTTACGACTTAACATTTAATAACCTTGTTATTAAACAAACGTCTAACATATTAAAACAAAAGTCAATAGCATGAATCACAGAATGGACATGTTGTTCATCAAATCGTACATCGTATGCCAAACAATATCGGATTTCATTTATTAATTTGGAATAGGCGAATACAGAGAAGTCATGAAACTTAGTTGGTGTTAGAAGGAAATCACTACCAACCAAATAGAAATTGAAACGGAGAAACAGATGGAATCCGTCACAGTCAACAAGAACAGCAGCAACCCCACAACGATTTTTGACCAAATGAGGTTTCAAAACCAGAAAACTGAAGATAAACGAATGTATTTCCGACTGATCTCTTTTCAAGTTGCTTTCCTTTTGCCTTGTTTCTTTCTTTGCCCCTTTATTTTTTAAAATCTCTCCTATTCTTCTTCGAAATACAGAGGTGAGCGAGAAAGAGGGAAGGGGTCCTCTTCTTCGTTGTTTCAGATGGGGGGGGGG
>NC_031994.1:95577836-95788247 GCF_001879085.1 Nicotiana attenuata | reverse complement strand
TCCTGTTGTGTTTTTTAGAAAATGAAATGAAGAAGAAGAGGGGTCTGTTTAGAGCTCCGCCGCTTTGATCTTTTTTGGAGGGGATGGGATCTGATCTCTTAATGTGATTAGGTCTTCTGATATATGTCCCTAGTTTTTTTTTTAGGAGAAGGGGTATTGGGTCGATGGGTTAGGCCGGTTCGGGTCATGGGTTTGGATATGAGGCTGAATTGGGGTGGAATTTTGGGCTTGGCATCAAATTTGGCCCAATTTAATTTAAAAAACCAGCCTTTTTCAATTTCTTTTTTCTTTTACTCTTTTTCTTTTTTCCTTTAATTGATTAAAAACCTAAATTAAATTCCTAAATTAATTTAAATTATAAAATTCAGATAATTATCTAACTAAAATATTTATAAAAAATTAATTGATCCTAAATTAAAAGATAATCCCAAATTAAAAGCTAAGAATGCAAAAAAATGAGCTATTTTTTGTGATTTTCATTTTTAATAAAGTAATTAATTAATTAATTAATCCTAAAAATATAAATACAAAAATTTAAATGCAATGCATGGTGTTTTTGACATTTTTTATGATTTTTAACAAAATTAAACATGAACAAAAATGCAAACAATCAATAAAATCCTACAAAAATCCTATAAAATGGAAAACAATTGGAAAAATCTGTTTTCTTTGATTTTATAGGAGTATTTCATATAGGGCAAAAATCACATGCTCACAACCGTGGTTCTTGGCCTCTCACTGGCCTTCGCTAATTCGCGCCACTTACGCTCAGCTTAGGAAGAAGTGGCAGCTAACTTTCTGACCCAATCCTCGTGGACAAGCACCACTTGGGGCGCCCAAGCATTGGCTGCCAAAAGAAAGATAGAAGCGTTATGGAATATGAGAGAATATGAATAGGTACAGGGAATACGAACTCCACTTACGGTTAAAGTTCCACCTCTTTGGGAACGACATTTTATTCTCAGGCATCCGTGGTTCTTACTCTAACAAATCGTCTCATCCAACCCCCGATCTTTGGTTTCGTCAGTGCTGGCGAAGAAGGACTTCGATGTTCGGCGTTGCAGCTTGATGAGCCCCCGAAATAATTGGGGCCGATAGAATCGAACCAGGTGGCTGAGGGTGAATTCCAAACCCTCGTCATTTTCAAAAAAATACCGCAACATGATCACGATACACCAAAAGGAAGGGTGAATTTGACCAAGGGTGACTTGGTACGTTCTACAGAAGTCGATCACCACCGGATCGAGGGGACCAAATGTGAAGGGGTAAGTGTAAACACTCAGAAACCCCTCCTTGTGGGTGGTAATGCTTTCATCGGGGTTCGGGATCTAAACCTCAACCTTGTCTCCCCAGCGACATTCCTTCTTCACGTCCTTGGTAAGATGCTTCGTTATCAAGTTAATATATCGAGATACGTGCTCGTGTCGGGCTCGACATCGGGAGGATTCTCGATACGGAAGTCATTCTTAATAATGCAATTACCGGGGGTGATTTCCTCAAGCGTTGGCGGCACCACCGATTTGGCCGGTCGGGCGGTAGAGGAAGATGATGCTTTATCCTTTTTGGGGACCATCTTGGAAGTTTTGGCCATGGTTGTAAGCTAAAGGATGCGGGTGCACAGGGATGTGGTGTTTCCGGCAAGAGCTTGGCGTTTTCCGGCGCTTAAAGAGGCGGAGGAAGCGAGTGATTGAAGAAAGAGATGAAGATGGGAAAGGATTGAAGAAAGGGTAAAGTTCTTTATTTAGAGAAAACGCCTCATATTTATAGAGAGGCAGTGACGGTTCGATGGCATTAGTGGCCGACCAACACTGGCGTGCATTCAATGATTTTGGGGAAGCGGACCGACGGGACGTTTCGGTCACTTTGAATGTTGGCATCACGAGGATGACATCATCACTAAGGACTTCGAGAATCCAAATTGTTTACAAGGATCCCAATTTCAAAGTCTTAAATTGGGCTATGAGTCTGAGTCCGGGCGACTCGAAGTGGAGGTCAGACCCGGTTGAAGGACACACACCTCGAGGAAGCAGATCAAAGGCCTGGCACGACCGACATCGAGGGCAGTACAATCTCGAAGACACTCAAGAAAGAGCAAGAATTTCTCAAGGACACGTGGATCAGGGCATAAATTAAAGGATAAAACTTGTACGAAATGGTACAGGTCCGTACTAGGTTGTTATACACCTGTACCAATAGAATTCTTTACTACAATTAGGAATGTACTAAATTGGAATTTTCTCTTCCTATATAAAGGAGACCCCAATCATTTTGTGAAGGGGATGATTCACTGCAATAGAACATTCTACTCTGCTTTCCTTGTTTAACGTGCTCAACAATTGTTCTTCAGCTTTATTGCTTTTACTTTACTGTTCATACTTTATTGGCCGGAACTGAAATATTGTCTTTTAGGACTCAAAACACTTTTAGTGTAAAAAAAAAGTTACCAAAATATATGAAATACGGTATTAATACCGCGTTTTATATATTTTGGTAACTTTTTTTTTACACTTAAAAAAGTACTTTGAGTCCAAAAAAGACAATATTTCGGTGCCGGACTCCTCTTAGCTCACCTCGAGGTCCCCAAGATCTGTCACGACCCAAAATCTAACGATGGTCGTGATGGCGCCTATCGTGTTACAAGGCAAGCCTACTTCCCAAAATATTACTACTAAATCGATTATAAGAAATTAATAAAACATTTCCAATAATTTAATTCATGATAACTAAACCAACTCTATATATAAATAATATAAAATACGGAAATAGTCCTAAACATCAGGCTGTCACTAAGTCATGAGCGTCTAAAACTATGAACTAAGATATATAAATTGTCTAACTGTCCAAAAGAAGAAATAACAAAAGGAATAACAAGGTCCTGCGGACGCTAGCAGCTACCTTGCAGTCTCCAAAGATAGCCGGCCTGAACTCAACAATCGCTGCGCTCTAACTCACATGGATCTGCACATAAAGTGCAAGGTGTAGTGATAGTAGGCTATATAGTTGATATTTACACCTTAATATGACCATATTTTGTTGTTGTTTTATAGGTAATTCGCCAACAAAATGCTCTAACTAGTGTTCTTTTGTTTCGCAGGGAATATTATAGGTGAGGAAGCAACATGGAGTGTTTTGGAGGCGATAATGTGAAGAAAACGCCCACTCGAGAAGTACCCGAGCATAAAGGATCAGAAAATGGCCTGGACAAGAATTCCACCGCGACCGCGGTGGATTAAAACGTGAGGCAGTAGGTCAGCTATCACCGCGGTCGACCGCGGTCCACGCCGCGACCGCAGTGAACTGTTCACGCTGCTGGAAGTCTGGGGACTAAAGTGTATTTTCGGGGAAACTTTTGTAAAAAACCCTTATAAGCTCTAGAAATTCGCCCAAGTTGAAGTTAAGCTTGTTTTTAGACTACTTTTGGAGGCAAGAACAAGTGTGAGAAGATCAACCAAACATTAGAGTTTTTCTATCTCTTTTATTTTCTTGCAATTACCCATTATGAATAATTTAGTAGTTTATTTTCGTTTTGTCATGAGTAGCTAATTTCTTTGTCTAGGGTTTTTATGGAAACTATTGAAGGATGAACTTTGTGATTATGTTAATATAGTTTGCCAGTTTAATCTCTATTTTGTTCAACTACGTATTTGTTGTAGTTAATTGACAGGATCCTCAATTAGCTGTGCCTATTTAGTGTGCATAACTCGGGAGAGAGTGCATATTTAGGTAATTATTGAACATCACCAATCCCAAAGTATAAGAGGGATCTATAACTGCGGGTTTAAAGGCGGGATTAGGGATAACGAAGCCTTGGGTGCAATCTAAAGTGAGCTGTAATAAATAAAGCCAGCTAGTGTATCTCGGGAGAGTGCGTCTAGTAAATTATCGTGAGTACTCGGGAGAGATTTACGGTAAAAGGAGTGCTCATGATTGATAGAGATATTTTGGTGAATCTATATGAAACATAACAGGAAGGGATTCCATCAATAGGGGAAATCACTACCTTAGAACCTTCTCATAATTGTTTACAACTCAAGCATAATTAGTTTCAGCTGTTTATTTATTTTCAATCTTAGTTATTAGTAATACCACCAACTGTTATTTACAACGTTTGAGGAAGTTGATTCCATAGAATTTAGTAAGTCCAACGAAAGTGATTGATAGGTTAATTCCCCGTGGGTTCGACTCTGGGCATAAATACTCAGATTATATTTGCAACGTCCGCGTGTCCTTTTATAAGGCATAGTTGGGCGTGATCAAATTTTGGCGCCGTTGCCAGGAAATTAACGGTGTTATCAATTACAATTGAAAGAAATACAAAAGTTCTTAGTGTAGTCAGTTTTCTCTATACCCAATCTATACATTAAAATTTTAACATTTGTTGACTTGGTTGCACAGGTGCATGCCTAGAATCTCAACGAGAACTGGTGAAGTATTCGAAGCTCTATCAGATCCTGAAAAAGTTTTTAAGGCCTTGAACTGGGCCAACCGGAAAAGCAAACAGCAACAAATAATTGAACAATCCGAACCGAACATGGGAGATCACGAAAACAATCCACCGGCACCTCCTGTGCCAGAGGCTGCTCTCTATGACTGGGCACAACCCACAGCTGAAAATCTGGCCACAGCGATTGTAGTCCCGCAGATACAGGCTGAATCATTCCAAATCACGAATAACATGCTGCACTTGTTGCAAAACAAGGGACTAATTTCGGGGTCACAAGTCGAAGATCCTCAGCAGCACTTGAAGAATTTTCTGTCAATATGCAAAACCCAAGGCAGCCCAACGTAACTCAGGAAGCAATCGAGTTGTTGTTGTTCCCATTCTCAGTAACAGGAGCTACCCAGACCTGGCTAAACTCACTCCCCATAAATTCCATAACAACTTGGGAGGAGTTAGTCAAACAATTCCACAACAAGTTCAACCCACCCAACAAGACTGCTCAACAAATTGATGAAACTTTGAGTTTTAAACAGAGACCAATTGGAGACACTGCATGAAACATGGGAACACTTTAAGGGGATATTGGTTGTATGTCCACACCATGGTGTCCCAGATTTGATGTTGGGACAGCGGTTTTACATGGGATTGTCAGATAGTGTGAAGAACATAGTTGATGCTTCAGCTGGTGGAGCATTTTTGAGCAAAACATGGAAAGAAGGCCAGAGTCTGCTTAACAAGATGGCATAGAATTCGGGATGGATAACCAGGAATGTACCTATCACCCCCCAGTGGTTCACTCAGTGCCTTTAGATCCATCTAACTCTATGGCTGAAAATATGGCCACCTTATTGACTCAGATGAGTATACTCACCAAAAAGGTGGAAGAGTCAGGGCAGAAGCAGCAGGTACACATCGTAGACACTACCAATGGGGGCTTGTGCGCATCTTGCATTAGTCGGACAATTGGTAATTAGTGGAATGCAGAACATGATCATCATCACTATCCTGAAGACATGAACTATGTGTCTAATTATGGAGGCCAGAGACAGGGTGGTCAGAATTGGGGCCAGCAGAATCAGCAGTACATGCCAGCCCAGCCACAGTTCAATACTGGGAACATGGGAGGTATGATACCCCCTAACAATATGGCTCCTTACACAAGGCCACAGGGATATAATAATCAGAATCAGCAGCAGGGGTATCACCCTCCTCAGCAGCAGCATGGTGGAAGGCAGGAAGATGGGTTTGCTAGACTTGAAGCAATGATGCAGCAGGTTATTGGGTCTAATGCAAAAATTAATGAGAGAGTAGATGCACATGATGCAGCAATCAAGAATATTGAAGTGCAGGTGGGCCAAATTTCGATGTCTCTGAACAATCGTCCTCATGGGACACTACCTGCAGACACACAGATAAATCCAAAAGATCAAGGCCCGAAGCAGCTGATGGCGATGAGTCTACGTAATGGCAGAGATTTGGATGTAGAGCAGGAGAGGGCTCAAGAAACTAGACAGGCTGAGACACTCATACCAGTGCCCATATAGCTGGATGAGTCAACGAAACTGACAGAGGTGACAGTCCAGCCTGCCCAGGAAGGAAATAGCACTCAGATTGAGACCGAGAAAGAAGCTGAGACAACCTAGGAGCCAGTAGTGGATGTGGCAGCTGATAAAGATCAATCCCAAATGATTCGGAAGAAGAGACCTTCTGCACCCTTCCCTCAGAGGCTGGCTAAGTACCAAAAGGAGGAGCAATACAAGAAGTTCTTTGAGATGCTAAAACAAATCCAGGTAAACATACCATTGATTGATGCTTTGAAAGAGATGCCTGGCTATGCAAAAATGACGAAGGACTTAATGTCCCGAAAATTTGATTTCCAAGACTTGGCCACAGTTACTCTTACTCAGACATGTAGTGCAGTGGTGACTAGACCAATTGCGAAAAAGCTATCTGACCCAGGGAGCTTTACAATTCCATGCACTATTGGTAATTTTGCTTTTGCTAAGGCACTGTGTGATCTAGGGGCCAACATTAATCTTATGCCCTTGGCGATTTATAAGAGGCTGGGTATTGGAAGAGCTAGACCCACCTCTATGTTGTTGCAGCTGGCTGACAGGACTGTGAAACGACCCTCTGGTATCCTGGATGATGTGTTGATTCAGGTGGGGAAATTTGTGTTCCCTGCAGATTTTGTGATCTTAGACTGTAAAGTGGATGAAGAGATTCCCATAATTTTGGGAAGACCATTCCTGGCCACGGGGAGAGCTCTAATTGATTGTGAGACTGGGGAGCTCAAGATGAGACTGAACGACGAAGAAATAACATTCAATGTGCAGAAATCTATGAGGCGACCAAGTGAATTCGCCAATTGCTCTCTTATTGATGCCGTGGATGTAATTGTAGAGACTGATGATGAGATGCTGACTATTGAGGACCCCCTTGCTGCACGCTTGATGAATTTGGATGAGGTAAATGGAGAGGATCTAGCGGAATGGGTGTTGGCGTTAGAGGGTAGAGGGTTCTGGGATAGAACTCTAGAATTTGAGCCCTTGCACTTGGAAAATAGAGAAACTCCTCCAGCCAAGCCATCCATCGAAGAACCACCAAAGCTGGAGTTAAAGCCACTGCCCGCCCATCTCAGGTATGAGTTCTTTGGACCTAACTCTACATTACATGTTATTATCTCATCTAGTTTGTTAGATGTGCAGGTACAACAACTATTGCAGGTACTTAAGGAGTGTAAGACTGCCATTGGGTGGACCATGGCAGACATAAAGGGGATCAGCCCCGCCTACTGTATGCACAAAATTCTACTGGAAGAGGGACACAAACCTTCCAAGGAACACCAAAGAAGGCTGAACCCCAATATGAAGGAAGTGGTGAAGAAAGAAGTAATCAAGTGGTTAGATGCGGGAATCATTTTCCCAATCTCTGACAGCAGCTGGGTTAGCCCAGTTCAATGCGTACCTAAAAAGGGTGGCATGACGGTAGTTAAGAATGATAACAATGAATTGATCTCTACAAGAACCGTCACGGGCTGGAGAATTTGCATGGATTATAGAAAGTTGAATCTAGCCACCCGTAAAGACCACTTCCCACTTCCCTTCATTGATCAGATGTTAGACAGGTTGGCAGGGAGGTCACACTTCTGTTTTCTGGATGGGTACTCAGGGTACAATCAGATCTCCATTGCACTGGAGGACAGAGAGAAGACCTCTTTCACTTGCCCGTATGGCATTTATGCCTTTCGGAGGATGCCCTTTGGCCTATGCAACGCACCCGCCACATTCCAACGGTGCATGATGGCCATATTCACTGACATGGTAGAGGATATAATGGAGGTGTTCATGGATGACTTCTCAGTGGTGGGGAACTCGTTTGATGAGTGCCTGATAAATCTGACTCGTGTGCTGAAACGGTGTATCGAGACTAACCTGGTTCTGAATTGGGAGAAGTGCCACTTCATGGTACAAGAGGGTATAGTCTTGGGGCACCGGGTGTCAAGCAAAGGAATTGAGGTGGATCGTGCTAAAGTGGATGTGATAGCAAAGCTGCCCCCTCCAACTTCAGTCAAAGCAATCAGGAGCTTCCTCGGGCATGCCGGTTTTTACCGGAGGTTCATAAGAGACTTCTCAAAAATTGCCAACCCTCTCTGTAAGTTGTTAGAAAAAGATCACCCATTCTTGTTTTCTGATGATTGCAGGGTAGCATTCGAGGAGCCAAAAAAGAGAATGGTCACAGCACCTATCATAGTTGCCCCCGACTGGGAGCAGCCATTCGAACTCATGTGTGATGCCAGTGATTACGTAGTGGGGGTAGTGCTGGGACAGAGGAAAGACAAGCTGATGCATCCAATCTACTATGCTAGTAGAACGCTGAATGGAGCTCAGCTGAACTACACTGTGACGAAGAAGGAGATGTTGGCGGTGGTGTTTGCCTTCGATAAATTCAGATCATATCTGATTGGCTCTAAGGTAATTGTATACACTGATCATACAGCTCTCAGGTACTTGATTGAGAAGAAGGAGTCTAAGCCGCGCCTGATTCGTTGGGTGCTGCTATTGCAAGAATTCGACCTCGAAATTCGTGACCATAAGGGCACAGAAAATCAAGTCGCTGATCATCTATCACGACTTCAAGGAGCTGAAAAATCAGTTGAGGTCGAAGAGATTCTGGAAACCTTTCCAGATGAGCACCTGCTCGCTACTAGTCTTGAGGAAGCGCCATAGTATGCAGACTTTGCAAATTACCTGGCCTGCGGTATAGTTCCCTATGACCTCTCATCTGTACAAAAGAAAAAGTTTTATCGTAATTGCCGCATGTATTATTCGGATGAGCCTTATCTGTTTAGAATATGTGTTGATAATATGATCCAGAGGTATGTCCCCCAGATAGAACAATCTTCTGTTTTGCAGGCTTGTCACGCATCGGCGTATGGAGGACATTTTGGAGGGGTCAGGACAGCTGCGAAAGTGCTAGAGGCCGGATTCTTTTGGCCAACGGTGTTTAAAGATGCGCACCAATGGGTGAAGGGCTGCAATGAATGTCAGCGGACCGGGAACATTTTTCGTTGCCATGAGATGCCCATGAACCCGATTCAAGAGGTGGAGGTGTTTAATGTTTGGGGGATTGACTCATGGGTCCCTTTGTCAGCTCTTTTGGGAATAAGTACATACTTGTTGCTGTGGATTACGTGTCCAAATGGGTAGAAGCTGCAGCGTTGCCCACTAATGATGCAAGAGTGGTGGTAGGATTTTTGAAGAAGAACATATTCACCCGATTTGGGACACCAAGAGCGATTATCAGTGATGGAGGAACTCACTTCTGTAATAGAGCCTTCGAGAAGTTGCTTGCAAAGTATGATGTACGCCACAAGGTGGCTACCCCTTATCACCCGCAAACCAGTGGGCAGGTTGAAGTGTCCAACAGAGAGATAAAGAGTGTGCTAACCAAGACCGTGAACGCCACAAGAACTGATTGGGCGAAAAAGCTAGATGACGCACTCTGGGCCTATAGAACTGCTTTCAAAACACCAATTGGTATGTCACCATATAAGTTGGTGTTCGGAAAGGCCTGCCACTTGCTAGTGGAACTTGAACATAAAGCGTGGTGGGCGTTGAAACAGCTGAACTTAGATATGGAGGCTGCAGGCACAACAAGAGTCACTGACTTGCATGAGCTTGACGAGTTCAGATATCTTGCTTTTGAGAGCACAAAGTTGTACAAGGAGAGAATGAAGAGGTTGCACGACCAGAACATTTTTGAGCGACATTTCAAACCCGGGGACATGGTATTGCTTTATAACTCAAGACTACAGTTGTTCCCTGGTATGCTTAAGTCTAGATGGTCTGGTCCATTTCGAGTGGTAGAAGTTTTCCCTTCAGGAGCTGTGGAGATTGCCTCGAAAAAAGACTCTCACACATTTAGAGTCAATGGGAAGAGATCGAATTTATACATAGGCATGAAAGAGCCAAAGGAAGTGTCTGAGATGAATCTGACGGAACCTCAGAGGTCGAGCGAACCTTAAATGCGCTTGTCAGCGTCGTGCCGCGACGTTAAATTAGGCGCTGCGTGGGAGGCAACCCACGAATGTTGTTGTAAGTGTGTTCTTGTAACCTCCCATATATATAAAAAAAAAATCAGCGCCAGCACCGCGACCGCGGTAAACCGCGGTGGAAGGCAAACATTTGCCTCAGGTTTTAAAATCTCACCGCGGCGAACCGCGGTGAAGCGAGAGTATTCTGCCTCAAATTTTAAAACCCCCTCGCGGCCGCGGTGGACCGTGGGGGTACCAGGTATTTTAATTTTTTTTCCGTTTTTCTTCTTCTCTCTTTTCTTCTTCTTTTATTTTTAAAACCCAACCCCCCCCCCCCCCATAAAACCAACCCCAATCGATCCCCCTCCCCCAATTCTCAATTGCTCTCTCTCTTTAAACCCTAACCCCCCCAACACTTTCTTCTTCTGCTTCTTCTACACTCACCATACACCCCTCCATCACCATTCCTCTCATCTTTCTTCCTTTAAGGTATGATACTCACCCTCCCTTCTCTTTTCTTTTTGTATTTAGTTGTTGTTTATGTTAAGTTTAACAGTGATATGTGTTGTAATAGTGGTAGCTTTTTGTAGTTTCTTCTTGTTTGTCCATTTAAATTTCGTTTTTGATAATGTTGGTGAAGGGGATTTGTATTGAATGTGGTGGGAAGGTGTTTGTTAGTGGGTGATTGAATGGAGAAAGTGTGGGGTGTGTTGGGGTAGTTGTGTAATTGATTGGGGAGGAGCTTTGATAGACTCATGAGGGCTAAATGTGTTTGGATAATGCCCTGCCCACAAGGTGTTTGGGAAATTGCCCCAATGGAGTTATAAGGAGCTAATGTGACGTGGATGTGGTGAAGTCTGAGAAACCACCCATAGTCACACATTTTGCGCACTTACTAATAGGCGTTTCTCTGTTTTGACAGGTATAATGAGTTCATCTCGAAAGAGACGCAACACCGGGTCCTCCGCTAGTGGACCTGGAGGCTCCTCCCGAGCTAGGAGTCAAGCCAGTGCAGCTCAGTTCGATAGCACTCGGTTTGTATCCAAATCAGCGGAGGATAGGTACAACCAGAAAGCAGCTAAGAAATTGCTCCATGAGGTACATATTGATCGGAATGCCTTGGAGGTAGAGTGCCCAAATATGTTTAATGAGTTGAGGAGGTGTCAGCTGGACATTTTCTTCGAGGTACCAGAGGAGGCTAATATTCAGCTGGTGAAGGAGTTTTATGCGAACTTGCCAGAACATGAGAATGGGGTAGTGACTGTGCGCAACACCCGGGTTAATGCATCTATAGAGGCCATCCGACGAGTGTATTGCCTCCCAGCATTCACGGGTGAGATAGATCATTACATAGCTTATCACCGCCCGAGGACTGAGTGGGCACCAATTCTTGATGTAATCTATATCCCTGGCAAGTCGTTTAAATGGATAACGAAGTTGAAGACTCTGCACTCCCAGTCCCTTAATTGGGAGGCAAAGTGCTGGCTCACTATCATCAAGACCCGCCTGCTACCCTCCAGCAATACCACTGATGTGAATGGGCCACGGGCAGCAATTATCTACTACTTTATGACACACCAAGATTCTGATGTCGCCCGAGTCCTCCATGATGAAATGTTCATTAGATCGCCTGAGCTAATCAAGGGCCACTACTTCCCTTCGCTAATCACCCGGTTGTGCCGTCTTGCTCAAGTCCCTGAAAACCTTCGAGTTTATGGGAAATTGCCTTTGAAAGCCCCATTCCGGGGTAGAAAAATTGGACTCGAGGGAAGAGAGCCGGTGGCGGACAGTGATGATGATTCAGATGATGATGAGGATGATGCTGAGGTAGCTGAGGTCCCCCCTCCTCCGAGAGTTGATGTGGCAGGCCCTTCACAGCCACGCAGGAGCACCCGTATGACAGCTTTGGAACAGGATATGGCTGGGTTGCGTACCTCAGTCACTGATTTGGGTGCCCGTGTGGATGCGGTGGCTGAAAGGCAGGTGAAGTCGGAGAAGAAATTCTTGGGCTGGTTGAGAGCTCTGGGACGTGCATGCAATGTGAACCCAGACACCGTCTCCGACCAGGAGTGAACTGTCAGGGAAGTTCCTTTACCTTACTGTTCTTTAAAATTTTGAAGCCATGGGGACATGTCTTCGTTTTAAGTGTGGGGTGGGGGATACTTCATTGTATGGTTGTAATTGTAACAATTGACTGTTTGTTTTGTCTTGCTTTGATTATTTTGGTGTTAGAGTAATAGTTCATTAGGAAAGTTAAAATAGTAAGTGACTTGTCCCGATGATGGATCTCTTTCGGCGGGGTTCTTGAGGGACTAAGTCGGGAAAAAAAATAGAATATGGAGACTCTTCCTGATGACGGATCCTTTAGATAATTTTCTTGAGGGAAGTTAGTCTAGAGAAAAGACCAAAAAGATTTTTTTATTTTATTTGTAGGTAGTGTAGCTAACTCCCCCTTGGGTTTTTCTTTGGGTCACGGTTCTTTTCCAAGGGTTTGACTTCAACCGGGTATAGGTAGTTTTTGTTTTTGTTCTTTTTTAGTTTTAGATTAGGATTAATGGGCTACGAGCTAAAAACCCTTAGCATTTTTACACCTGAACACAGTAGACACTAGAGTGTAACGCTTAGCTTCAAGGGTTGAATCTTGTTTAAGTGCCTTAAAATTGTATGTTTGTATCTAACTTGAACACTCAAAAGAGAATATCTTGATAAACTAATCCGGAGTGAGTCATATGCCATGTGTGAGTGAGTTTTACTGTATTCCATGATTCACACTTGATGCCTAGAACTTGCCCTATGTGTTTGCAAAGCGAAATAGTAGTTTCATTCAGTTTGAGAAGTGATATAGGCATTTCTTTGTTGAGCCAGACACATAAAGTAAACCCACCTGAATGCATTACATCTTAGTTAACCCCGTTGAGCCTATAAGCCTGTTTCTTTGGCAACCACATTGCGAACCTTACCCAATTGTTTGAATAGCCTGCTGTTTGAACCCTTTTACCTCCCAATAAGCCTTGAATGGTATTGAAAATATGCAAAAGCAAAAGTGTGGGGTGGTGGTTTGGTTTTTGAGTGGAACCATTGAGATAGAGAAAAGGTGCTGAATTTTGAAGCATAAAAGAAGAAGCACCACGAAAAAAAAAAGAGAGAAAGTTATAAATAATTATAGTGGTTGATACGTGGTAGCTTGTACAAATTGCACCTAATGGATAGGGATATGTTAAATAAATATGGTGGAGTATTTGGTTGACACAACTATGATCCTGAAGTTTAATGTAATTGTATTAAAAGTGCTTAGGGAGGTTAGTCACTATATCTAAATATATCCTACCCGTCCCTTAACCTACATTACAACCAAGTAAAGTCCTATTGATCTTAGACTGAGTGGGCTCGATTAGTAGAGTACTACACTACGGGCAAGCCTATGGTGTATCTTTGTGGCATGTGAATGTTCTTTTTGAGAGTGAGCGAATTTTGTCTATCTTAGTTCCTAATTGTTCTAAATATCATTATATGTGAAACTACTCTCTTGTGTGATGTGAGGGCATGTGATTCACAAAGGAAAGGTAAGTCTTGACTCTTGTATAGAGTGATTTGAGTAGGTGCGAATGTTGCATGGTACGAAAGATTTGATTCTTGAGGTAAAGGTTGTTCACTACTAGGTGCAACTTTTGTAAAATGTTCATGGTGTGAGTCGTTAAAGGAAAAGCTTAGGGAAAGAATTTTGATGGAGTATGGTGGATTGCTCGAGGACTAGCAATAATTTAAGTGTGGGGTATTGATAGTAGGCTATATAGTTGATATTTACACCTTAATATGACCATACTTTGTTGTTGTTTTATAGGTAATTCGCCAATAAAATGCTCTAACTAGTGTTCTTTTGTTCGCAGGGAATATTATAGGTGAGGAAGCAACATGGAGTGTTTTGGAGGCGATAATGTGAAGAAAACGCCCACTCGAGAAGTACCCGAGCATAAAGGATCAGAAAATGGCCTGGACAAGAATTCCACCGCGACCGCAGTGGATTAAAACGTGAGGCAGTAAGGTCAGCTGTCACCGCGGTCCACGCCGCGACTGCGGTGAACTGTTCACGCTGCTGGAAGTCTGGGGACTAAAGTGTATTTTCGGGGAAACTTTTGTAAAAAACCCTTATAAGCTCTAGAAATTCGCCCAAGTTGAAGTTAAGCTTGTTTTTAGACTACTTTTGGAGGCAAGAACAAGTGTGAGAAGATCAACCAAACATTAGAGTTTTTCTATCTCTTTTATTTTCTTGCAATTACCCATTATGAATTATTTAGTAGTTTATTTTCGTTTTGTCATGAGTAGCTAATTCCTTTGTCTAGGGTTTTGATGGAACTCATTGAAGGATGAACTTCGTAATTATGTTAATATAGTTTGCCAGTTTAATCTCTATTTGTTCAACTACGTGTTTGTTGTAGTTAATTGACAGGATCCTCAATTAGCTGTGCCTATTTATTGTGCATAACTCGGGAGAGAGTGCATATTTAGGTAATTGTTGAACATCACCACTCCCAAAGTATAAGAGGGATCTATAACTGCGGGATTAAAGGCGGGAATAGGGATAACGAAGCCTTGGGTGCAATCAAAAGTGAGCTGTAATAAATAAAGCCAGCTAGTGTATCTCGGGAGAGTGCGTTTAATAAATTATCGTGAGTACTCGGGAGAGATTTACGGTAAAAAGAGTGTTCATGATTGATAGAGATATTTTGGTGAATCTATATGAAACGTAACAGGAAAGGATTCCATCAATAGGGGAAATCACTACCTTAGAACCTTCTCATAATTGTTTACAACTCAAGCATAATTAGTTTCAGCTGTTTATTTATTTTCAGTCTTAGTTATTAGTAATACCATCAACTGTTATTTACAACGTTTGAGGAAGTTGATTCCGTAGAATTTAGTAAGTCTAATGAAAGTGATTGATAGGTTAATTCCCTGTGGGTTCGACTCTGGGCATAAATACTCAGATTATATTTTCAACGTCCGCGCGTGTCCATTTATAAGGCATAGTTGGACGTGATCATGTAGTATGAGTACAACCGACTCAGTAGTAACAGAAATAACTAAGGAGCTGAGCAGTAGTGACGAGCTAAGCAAAATAGTCCAATTATTTATTTTCACAATTTAAAAATAACAGGAATAAACAGGTAAATTCCATAACTCAATAAATGCCACAAAGAAATTTAACAGATAAACGCAACAACAACAAAAGTAAATGCAACCTCACAGCAATGTCACTTCATCACTTATCACTCGCTCTCAGCACTCAACACACTCAACAATCTGCGCTCACTGGGGGTGTGTACAGACTCCGGAGGGGCTCCCAAAGCCCAAGCTCTAAGCACGGGTAACTCATATGCCATCATATCAATACCTGGATCCGCACGGTCAACTCACGTGCTACGCGGACAACTCACGCGCTATGGTATCAATACCTGGACCTGCACGGTCAACTCACGTGCTACGCGGACAACTCACGCGCTATGGTATCAATACCTGGACCCGCACGGTCAACTCACGTGCTATGCGGACAACTCACACGCTATGGTATCAATACCTGGACCCGCACGGTCAACTCACGTGCTACGCGGACAACTCACGCGCTATGGTATCACTCAATTTGACCTTATAATGAATGAGATATGTATGTTTTAATATTTGCAAATAGTGCAAATTTTTAAATACGTCGTCAGTGGCAATTTCGTAATTAAACTGAAAAATCTGGCAATCTAATTCTTAGTAAAATGACTATACAATCCTCATACGATGTCCAAATTCGATGATTTTTTTTGCTACGGGTCCGTAATTATGATACGGATCTAATGCTTCAATCAAAAAAGAAATTGGAGCTCATTTGTTCAATATGATATCATTTATACTTGAAGAAACGGCGTTGAAATATAAGAAAAACGAGCGCAACACAAACCAAACCTATCCGAAACTCACTCGAGGATCTTGGGACCTCAACCAATAATTACAACAAGTCACATATCACAACCCGAACTTAGTCGAACCTCCGGAACACCCAAAACAATACAAAAACACCAAATCAACCTCGAATTCAAGCCTAATAACTTCTAAACTTCCAACTTTCACCAATTCAAGCTTAATTCTACACGGACCTCCAAATTACATTCTGGACAAACTCCTAAGTCTAAGATCACCCAACGAAGCTAATCGAATCATAAAAATTCAAATCCGAATTCGTTTACTCATAAGTCAACTTTCGGTTGACTTTTCTAACTTAGCTTTCTAACTAAGAGACTAAGTGTTCATTTCACTCCAAAACTACTCCGAACCCAAACCTACCAACTCGATACAACTCAACACAGCTGAGCAACACATAAATAAGCATACATGGGAAAATGGGGCTATAACTCTCAGAACGAACGACCTGGTCGCTACAAGATCGATAATCGAGCTTGAGGTTCCCATTGCTCTAACTACATTGGTTTTGTTCATCAATTCTTCTTACTTAAACTTAATATTACTTGAATATTCACTAGTATTAGAATGAACCACATATCTTTAAAACCACAAATTATCTTTAATTGTTGCTCACATTTTTCGAGGTAACAAGGTGCCTACCATTTGATGTTCTTTTTCCTTTTTCCTTTTGTCGTTTTAATCTTTTGAGTGATTCTTAACGATATTGTAATGTATCATTTATACTGTCCAAGCGTTATTACATTCATTGCAGAGTAACCTTTGTATTAATGCAATGCAGTTGTCTATTATTGATTTATGTGCACTCGAATCTCCGGTATATGTGAAGATAATTAAACTCCGCAAAAAACTATACTTCGATAGGATCATTTTTAATAGAACAGTGACCTTACGAATAATGCACTTTTGAAGTTACACTCAGAAAGACATATATATAATAATACAAAATAAAACACTACTAAATCCTGTAACAGAGACACCAGGACAGGCAGTGAATAAATTTACAATAACAACCCAATGAAATCCTACAAGTGAGGTTCAGGTAGCGTAGTGTGTATGCAGTCCTTATCCTATCCGGAGGAGTAGAGATGCTGTTTCTAATAGACCCTCGGCTCAAGAAGACGAAAAGAGATAAATAGATCAATAACAGCAACAACAGCCAGACAGATAATACTAACATCGTTAGGACTAGAAAATAGATAGAAAATCAATAACAAAAACCAGTGATAATGATGCGGTACTATAAAAACGGAAAAATAGCCTGAATAAATTTAGAAATCATAAATTCTGATGCAATGGACAATGGTTTATGACTATTAATGAGCGACACGTATATAACTAGAACTCTCTTTATAGACCTGAAAATATGCCAATTACCATAGCAACAAATCGATGCAAATTATCTTCATTTCAATCAAATACTTGGAATCTTTTCTTAACACTGCATTCATTTACTTTCTTACAGCGTATGTGATTGTTGTTATAAGCATGCTTTCAAGAAGTAAGCCGTTCTTGTTCAACATTTTTGGAATGTACTATGCTAGAAATTCCAAATAAGACCATGACCACTATAAAGCTAATTAACCAGCTTTAACTTTGCCTCTACATATTATATTGAAAAGCAGTATATTTGCATTAGTTCACATTTCTCCAAAATGAAGTTTGAATATATGGATTTTCTAATCTAATAATCTATCCATGTGAAAAAAGAATATGCATAGCCCTATGAGCTTCCGTACATTGCCTGTCCCAAGTTAGAGTAAAGGAGGAAAGTATGATAGACAGAGGCGGATTTATAGGAGAGATTATGGGGCAAGTGAACTTATGGTCTCTCCTCAAAATTAGATATTTTATGTACAAATTTTCTAAAATCGGTATAATATTAACTATTGGCACCCATGCTCCAAAGAAGGTTGAATGGTACACTTGTTTAAGGTTGAGTTATGTACTAAGAGGAATATGATCAATTCCCACTTAATATATTTTTTCTTCCTTTTTTTTGTAGTGCACCCACATCCTAAAAATCTTAGAGCCGTCTCTGATGATATACTAACTGCCAGCATAAAGCTAGTCAATTTGTAGTGACTCCTCCTAATACAACGTGCTCAAACTTGTACTAGTTGTTTGTTTACCCTAAAAATTAGATAACAATTAAACTTATAATGTGCTTTTAAGGACACGTGATTTCACCAAATACCAATAGATAAATGTAAAAATTAGTAATAAAAATTGACAATAAGATAAAGCAAACCAATGTTATAACGTGATTCAGCCTTCGAGCTCCGATGCCCTCGAACTAGTTGGTGCAAGAATAGTAAAAAAAATACAAGTTGGTGAACAAAAGAGTGTAAGCTAAAGAGAGAATACCGTATTGCTTTGATATGGCTGAATGTAAGATATTTATAAAATTATTAGAACCCTCTTTATATAGAAGAGAAATCCTATCTATGGTACAATTCTAATTACGGAAGTAAATCCCATGATTAGCCTAAACAATCACTCTTGATTTGGTCTGTTCCGGGATTTTCGTCGTGACCTTCGATCGGTCACATATATCTCACTTTTCCGTTATTGTACTTTGCTCGAAGTCTGCCATATTTGGTGTCGATCGTTGCTAGCCTCGATCTCGACAGGCACCTCGATTCTCGAACTCGACACCTTGTCTTCGTGCTCTAGTCTGATCAACTATGAGGCTGATCCTCGATGCAATTCCCTAGTCTCGATCAAAAAGTAAAATTGGGTAGGCCCGATTTTAACCGTATACAGATAGTCCCCTCGTTTCTTGGAGTGTAACGAGAATAAATGAATTGAGCCTTTGATTTTGTACCTCGACCTGTCATGACGTCATCCTCCTGACGTAAGCGTCCCGTCGGTACAGTTTCCAAAGTCATTAATGACCGTCAGTAGGTGGGCGGCCAACAGTGCTTTGAACCGTCGCCGTGAATCCCTTAAATAGGCTCATTCTCTCATTGATTCAATCTTTACTTTCACTTCCTCCTAATCCCTTAAGCTTTTTACATCTCTTTCGCTTTTCTGTTTTGCATAATCTCTAGGTTTCGTTATCATCTTTCCCTCAAAACACCAAGCCTTATTCTCTTCTTCTTTCTTTAAACTTATACAAAAATGGCAAAAACGTCAAAAATTCTTCCTCAAAAGGAAAAAGCTTCTTCATCGCGGTCGGCTGGTGATAAAATACCGGTGGAGCCACGCCCTGAGGTATGTGTTCCTGGGGAGTGTGAACTTACTTCCGACTTTAAAGTCGAGAAAACTTTGTCGGTCCCTGGTCGATATGACCAATGTCGAGATATATATATGCTCGATAACTAAGGGTGACCTTGAGCAGGTGAAGAAAGACTGCCATTAGGAAGATAAAGAGGTGGTGATTCCGGCCCCCGAAGAAGACATCTCTACCTATGTGAAAGGATTTCTTAGCGTTTACACTTACCCTTTCACGCTGGTCCCTGTCGATCCCGTCATCACGAATTTTTTCCGTCAATATCAAATAACCCTAGGTCAGATCCATCCCTCTTTTTGGCGGATTGTGATTCTGATCCGATTCTTCGCAAGCAAAGTCGAAGGGATGTCTTTCACCCTTGACCATCTCATCAGGTTGTACAACCCCCGTCTTTATCGAGGCGGGTTAATAAGGCTTCAGCGTCGGGCTACCGAGGTGTTTTTCTCGAGCATAGATGAGGACAAGGATCAAGGATGGATGGGCCGGTTCGTTCGAGTGAAAACGTCCGACCTTATCCCAGCCGAGAAGATGCCATTTCCTGAAAAATGGAATATGAAGCGTAAGTACAACCCCACTTATAGCTTTCATGTATTGTTTCGTTTCCTGTGCTTCTTATCATCGACATCCCTTTCTATGATGTAGTGGTCTCTTGGATGCCTGGTGCAATTCCTAACCCCGAGAGTTGGGTTTGGAACCTGGCTTCGACATCTTCGTATGTTGAGTGCTCATGGCAGGATTTGGCAAGGGGCCGATGGGAGGCAAAAAATCATGGTAAGCCCCCTCTCATATATTTAACGATTTTTGCTGAAATGTTTCTTTTCATACTCACTTGATTTCCTTTCATACAGGCCTCGGAGAAAATGCTGTCATGAGGCCCCCGTCCGGGAAGGAAGAGGTTTCGCCCTTGGCCCCGAAACCGGTGAAGGATAACAAGAGGAAAATGGTCTCGACATCCGAGGACCCAAAGCCCAAGAAAATCAAGACTCGTAAGCCGAAGAAAAACACCGCCGTCCTGCCTGCGGATGTAGTTCAACGGCTAGGAGAGGAAGAAGAAGAAAATGAGGACGACGGCTCCGAGCTGGTGGCCCGAGGGAAGAGGAACACCGAGGCCCCAAAGGTATTCGGTGGGGGTTGGATAAATTCAGCCTCGAACCAAGGAGGTCTTGGAAGAGGGCCCGGGAAAAGTCCCTGAGTCATTGGAGCTCGAAGATGCCTCCCGCCGAAATAAGCAATCGATGGGTATGCCTGAGGGGGCCGGCTCGGAGGCCCTTCAAAATGAAGAGAACGTCCCAAATGATTCACCTGGGGAAATAATAATTGGAGACTCGCCGACTCTTACTGGATTTTCCGAGGAGGCAATTCAGGATGCCCAAGCTATGAGGACTCCCGATGTGGAAATAGCCCATGAAAGGGAGGATTTTTTTCGTGGTTGCTTTACAGGAGTTGAAGATGCTATCGACTAGAGTGATGCATCGAGTCTTTTTTATGAGGCTCAATGAATCCTGAGTCGGGTAAGTGTCAACTCCCCTCATCGATATCACATTTCTATTTATTTCTTCTTGTCTAATTTCCTTTCTTCTTTGTGCATAGGCCTTGGCACTCCATCGGGAGGCATTTTCTAAATCCTGAGCAGAACTGAGCCAATGCTAGGCCGATATTCGAAGGCTCACGGAGGAGAGAAATGCCCTCAAACTTCTCAGCTGGAAAAAAGAAGGTGAGATCAAGGACCTCCGAGCCGAATTGGCCACGAATCACAAAGAAAAGACCGACCTGATTGAGCAGGTAATGAAAATATTAGAAGCTCATGTTATCAGTTTGAGGTCGATGGCTAAAATCTCAATCTCACAGGTTCAGCAGGAGGCCGAAAAGATCGAACAGCTTCGTGAGGAGGTTAACATGATGAGGGCGGAGACCTTGGGGTGGAGATAAACATGGACCGCCTTTCCTCGAAGAAAGATGCTGCTCGAGCCCAACTGTCATCAACTGAAAGTCAACGACAAGGCATGAAGGAGGAAATCTTAGCTCAAGACAAGAAAATAGAGGAGCTTGAGGCTTGATTGGCCACCGAACTTGCAAAGGTTAGATCTGAGGCAGAAAAAGCAAAGGCTGACGCGGAGACGATCGTGGACGTTTATCGATCCGATGCTAAAGCTGCTCAAGCTCGAGTAAAAGAAGTTGTCGATGCTGCTCAGACTTGAGCATACTGGGTTGCCGAGCATGCCAAGTGCCAGTATCTAAGAGAGACTCTTCACGAGATTCATGCTCGTGGCTTCAACCTAGTTATCGAGATCAAGAATGCAAAAGAGCTTGAAGCCGAAGCCAAAGCGTTGCTTTCTTCTGATGACGATGATTCTGTGAGTGGATCTCAGAGTGGAGGAGATCCCGATGGCGAGGACGTAGCTCCCGAGGAAAATTAGGCACTTAGGATTTTTCTTTTTTGAATTTTGTGTAGGACCCTGATTGGTCCTTGTACATATTTTCATATGCATAAAAGATCTCTTTGCTTTCTGACTTGTCTTTATTTCAATTTCTGCCTTGTGAAAATTCGGTTTCGTCCACGCCTTGTTCATGAGTACAAGGCTTAGGCATTTGGTCGAAGTCAGGCTAATGTAGTCTTTGTAATCGAGTGCGTACTTGCTCGAACTCGAAGTAGGATGACCCTTAAGTTTTAGTTGAGTGAGGATGACTTCTCGAACTCAAAAATAAAAAAGGCCCTTAGGCTTTTGAATTAGGCCGATATGGCCTTAAAAAGATTGGCTTTTCTCCCCTTTCGGCTTAGAAAGTTAATCATATAAAAATTTGTTATGCCTTAGCACGAGATATATTTGTACACATTAGGGTTTTCGAGGGTTAGTGTTATCAAAACCCTTTGCTTTGTTACGCCTTAGCGTGAAATAAGCTTGTTTGGTAGTTCGAACAATTCTGTACCCCTTAGGATTTTCGAGGGTTGATGTGATCGAAACCCTTTATAAATTTTACCGAGGGTAGCCTTTTAAACCGGTTTTATGGAAATACTTGAAGGCCTATTTTATTGCATAATTCGGACGTCTCCGAGCCGTGTTGGTTTGGCCGTAGCCTTTGACTTGGGATTTGCCTCTTGGGCTTGTTTTCCGGTTATACTTCAAACTTGTTCGAAGTGTCAGTCCCCGAGTGGGGTGGCCATGGCCTATTAAAATGAGGGTTGCCTTTTTATGTCTTATGATCTCGAGATTTTAGTAGTTCGATTATATCAATTTTTCGAACGGCAGTCCCCAGGTACGGGGTAAGTTAATTGAACTTCAGTTATGATCGGCCCTTAAGCCTGTTTCCACAACAGACCAAAAGTAAGAAATTGTAAAGTTAAATTTTCTCTAAGGCATGAAATATTTGGCAAAAGAAAAATACTTCTCTCAATAGATTATACATGCATACATGTTTGTCTTTAGGGATCGAGTAATCTACATGGGCACGGTTCGTTTGACCGTTTGGACCTTACAAAGTTTTTCCTATCAAGACCATGTTGACACGAAGTCCCTTCATTGTAACAAAGTTATCATCCGAAAGTGATGCCCCCTAGTATTCGGGGTTGATTGTAAAGAAATCTTGGATACTGTTGAATTGCCCCAAGGTAGCACAAATAATGGTTGCCTCGTTAAAAACCTCGCCGGAAAAACCCATTTGGGACAAAAACCGGTCTAAGGAAAAAAAATTCAACGCGGGCTTTCAAACCTAAGGACTTTGTGTTGGAGAATTCCTTGATTGTCTTCATTGAACACCTACAATTGGTTAGTTTAAAATATAAGTGAAAATGGAGAAGATCGTACCTTAGCAGTAATATCGTTGGAGAAGTGATACGTGTTCCAATTATTTGGTAGTTTCTCGCCGTCCATCGTGCCAAGTTTGTAGGATCCTTTTTCGACGATATTGAGGACCTGATACGGTCCCTCCCAGTTCAGACCAAGTATTCCTTCGTTTGGGTCTCGAGTATTGAGGGTGACCTTTCTCAAAACTAAGTCCCCGATTTGAAGTGTCGAAGATTGGCTCTTCGATTGTAATACCTTTCGATCTGTTGTTTTTGTGTGGCCATTCGAACGAAGCGGCTTCCCGTTTTTCATCTAGCAATTCGACTCTCGTATTCATAGCCTCGTGATTTGACTCTTTCGTTGCGTATTGAAACCTTAAGCTAGGTTCTCCGACTTCAACTGGGATCAAAGCTTCGGCACCATAGAATGATGAGAACGGTGTTGCCCCCGTACTGGATTTCGACGTTGTTCGATACGCCCAAAGGACCTCGGGCAATACTTCTCTCCATTTTCCTTTGGTTTGTTCAATCTTTTCTTCATATTTTGGATGACGGTCTTGTTTGTCGATTCGGCCTGTCCGTTCCCACTAGGATGATACGGTGTTGATAGGATTTTTTTTATTTTGTGGTCTTCGAAAAACTTTGTCACTTTGCTGCCGACGAATTGCTTTCCATTGTCGCATACGCTCTCGACAGGCATTCCGAATCATCATATAATGTTGTCCCAGATGAAGTCTATGACTTCATTTTCTATGACTTTCTCGAAGGCCTGTGCTTCAACCCACTTAGAAAAATAGTCAGTCATAAACAAAATGAATTTAGCTTTACCTAGGGCCGATGGTAGAGGGACGACGATATCCATCCCCCATTTCATGAACGGCTATGGGGATAGGACTGAGTGAAGTTGCTCTCCGGGCTGGTGGATCATCGACGCATACCTTTGACATTTGTCACATTTTCGAACAAATTCTTTAGTGTCTTTTTCCATATCAGTCCAATAGTATCCTGCTCTGATGACTTTGTGAACCAATGACTCGGCATCGGAATGGTTTCTGCAAGTAGGGGTGGGCATACCGATCGAACCGAAAAAACCGGCCGAACCGAAAATTTCAGTTTATTCGGTTTATTCAGTCGGTTTGCGGTTTATAATTTTAAAAAGTTAGGTGTTCAGTTTGATGGTCGGTTTTAATTATTCAATTTTCGATTAAACCGAAAAATCGAATTTTTGGACCTCTGCAATAAGTAGTTATAACAGCCTTTAGAGATTCAAAAGCATGGTTGGCTCCTGACTCCGCTGAGAGCTATCCTTGTTCAATAGATTGGTTTGAGATCTAACAAGATCATGCCCATTTATGAAAGATCATGCCCATTTATGAGCTACTGGTCTCTTTTTGCTGGGTTTGCACCTGCCATCACATTTGTGGTAATACTCATTGTTATCAATTCTTCAAAGACCCGATTTCATTCTATAAGCTTAATCACCAAGAAATAAGCAAATCATTTTGCAGAGAGTACTTAGGGTGCTCTGTACTATCATTTGTAAGTACTTTTACACTGTTTGATAAATACCCGAAAGCACTTACTACAAACAAACTTCATGGTCAAAACATTCAGTTTTGGATTTGCTGGGAAAGAATGAAAAATGGCGATTTCTTTTTGTTTAACTGAAGAAGATGGAGACAGAGAAAGAGTAGCCATTCTTTTGATAATTTGCTAAAAAAAATTAAATGTTAGTTTATTTTTGGTACATTATGGAGGAATTTGCCCTTGAGCGGATAAGAATTTCGCACAGAGATAATTTTCCGTTGGTTCCCGCCACCGTTTGGTGGCCTCTCTCATGGCCTCACACCTAAATTGTTCTCTGGTCATTTTTAATTTTGGGAAATTTCATACGTTTATCGAAAAAATTGTTAATCTATTTGTACATAGTAATCTATTTTCGTACACCCAAGAAGTCACATAGTAATCTATATTCGTTGTTTTGTACTATTTTGCAATGGCTTGAAACCGAAAACCGAACCAATTAAACCGAACCGAATATGAATAAATCGAACCAAAGTTATTATGGTTCGTTTTTGGTTATTAAAATCACAAACCGAAAACCGAATTAACCAAACCGAAATTCCACAAAACCGAACCGAACCGACCGATGCCCACCCTATCCGCAAGTGCCCTCATGAATTTCTCATAGAACGTAGTCGGTGTCTCCTGGTCCCAAACATTTTGCTAATGATACATCGAACGTCGTCCTATACGGTGTTCCATCCTCGTCCAATGTGAACCGTACAACCTTCGTGCGTAGAGTCCTTGATTCTTTAGGATCTGATGGCAGCTTCCCGTTCTTTAGGTATTTGATGTAGTTATTCCTCCAATCCCATGTTAGACTCGTGGAGTTTATTTTGGCGTGTCTTTCTTCGATTACTAACCTCGAAAGTTTTACGACAGTCCCCGAGCTAAGTTCATCATCTTCAATCGATGACCCAAAATTTGCAAGGGCATCGGCCTCGCTATTTTGTTCTCGAGGTACATGCTGCAGGGTCCATTCTTTATATCGATGCAGAGACACTTGTAGTTTGTCCAAGTACGTCTGCATTCGATCTTCTTAAATCTCGAAAGTTCTATTGACTTGATTTACCACAAGTTGGGAGTCGTACTTGGCCTTAATGACCTCCGACCCTAAGCTTTTAGCTAGTTCGAGACCTGCAATCATGGCCTCATACTCGGCCTCATTGTTAGTTAATTTCAAAGTTTTGAAAGACTGTCTAATTGTATTACCTGTGGATGGCTTCAAAACGATGCCTAGACTGGACTCCTTCACGTTCGAAGCGCCATCCTTGAACTCGGGTACGAGGGCTGGCGTGAAGTTGGCCACAAAGTCTGCCAAGATTTGAGACTTGATGGCCATTCGGGGTTGATACTCGATATCGTACCCGTTGATCTCGACAGCCCATTTGGCCAATCGACCTGAGAGTTCGGGCTTGTGCAAAATGTTGCGAAGGGGGTAGGTGGTTACAACACAAATTGGGTGACAATGGAAGTACAATTTTAACAGGAAATTGCGTACCTTTCTCTTCTCGAACTAAAACCCCACTTACCGCTATCTCTAAGACCACTAAGTACAAGTAAAGTTGCTCGTCCGCCTTTGTGGTGTGAAGCAATGGCGGGCTTGACAGGTATCGTTTGAGTTCCTCCAAAGCCTGTTGACATTCCGGGGTCCATGCAAAATTTCTCTTTTTCTTAAGCAGTGAGAAGAACCGGTGGCTCCTATCTGAGGACCTCGAAATAAATCGACATAGGGCGGCTATGCGCCTTGTTAACCTTTGTACGACCTTGACATTATCAACAACTGTGATGTCTTCGATTGCCTTAATTTTATCGGGGTTGATTTCGATCCCTCGATTTGAAACCCTAAAGTCGAGGAACTTGCCCGAACCGACCCCAAATGCATATTTTTTCAAGTTGAGCTTTATGTTATACCTTCTTAGTATGTTGAAGGTCTCCTGCAAATGTTTTAAATAGTCCTCTGCTCGCAGGGACATAACTAGCATGTCATCAATATAAACCTCCATTGATTTACCTTTTTGTTCTTCGAACATTCGGTTGACTAGGCGTTGATAAGTAGCACCAACATTTTTAAGTCCAAACGACATTACATTATAGCAATAAGTTTCGTATTTAGTGATGAACGAAGTTTTTTCCTGATCCTCCGGGTTCATTCGTATTTGATTATACCCAAAGTAGGCATCAAGAAAACTAAGGATCTCATTGCCGGCCGTGGCATCGATCATACGATCGATATTCGACAAAGAAAAGGAATATTTAGGGCATCCTTTGTTTATATCTTTGTAGTCTACGCACATTCTAAGTTTATTCCTTTTTTTAGGGACTATGACTACATTTTCTAGCCATTGAGGATATTTTACCTCCCGGATGGACCCTATTTTGAGAAGTTTGGTTACCTCGTCTTTGATGAATGCATGTTTAACCTCGGACGGGGGCCTTCTTCTTTGCTTCACTGGTCGGAACTTTGGATACAAGATCAACCGATGGGTAGTAATCTCCGGTGGGATCCCTGTCATGTTAAGGTGGGAACAAGCAAAACAATCCATAATTTTTATAAGGAATTTAATGAGTTTTTCCTTGATCTCGGGAGTTAACCCCGTGCCCAGGTATACCTTTCGATCGGGCAGATGCTCGATTAGTATGATTTGTTCCAGCTCTTCGACTGTTGACTTCGTTGCATTAGAATCATCAGGGATTGTGAAGGTTCGAGGTATCATATAATCTTCATCCTCGAAAGTTTCCTGCTCCTCCGATCGGGCCGAGGCCGATGACTGTGGTTGCTATTTGACTTCTTGTTTTCCCTTCGACTACGATCCCTTTTATTGATGAAAGTGCCGATACTTGTACTACTTCATCGATTGCAAACATCTCTTTGGCAGCGGGTTGTTCACCCTACACCTTTTTGATTCCTTCTGATGTTGGGAATTTCAAGACTTGATGAAGCGTCGAGGGTACTGCTCTCATATTATGGATCCAAGGCCTTCCGAGCAGCGCGTTGTACCTCATGTCACTTTCGATCACATGGAACTTCATTTCTTGGATGGTCCCAGCCACATTTATTGGCAAAATGATTTCCCCCTTGGTGGTTTCACTTGCCATGTTGAAGCCGTTAAGTACCCGAGCTATGGGCACGATTTGGTCTTGGAGGCCGAGTTGCTCTACGACCCTTGATCGAATAATATTTGCCAAGCTACCTGGATCAATCAACACACGTTTAACTTGAATTTTATTCATAAGGACAGATATTACCAGTGCGTCGTTGTGAGGTTGTTCGATCCCTTCTGTATCCTCGTCGTTGAAAGACAAGGTTTCTTCTGGTAGGTAATCCTGAGTTTGCTTTATCCTCGTGATTGTTACTGTGGTGCGTTTAAATACCGGTCCTTGAGGAATATCGACCCCACCAACGATCATATGAATTACGTGTTGTGGTTTTTTCTGTCCATTTTTTCTGTTTGCATCCTTGTCTCTGAAGTGATTTTTAGCTCGGTCACTCAAGAATTCTCGAAGATGACCCTCGTTAAATAGACGAGCTACCACCTCCCTCAATTGTCTGCAGTCTTCGGTTTTGTGACCATAGGTACCATGGTATTTGTATATTTGATTAGGGTTTCTTTGAGCTGGATCGGTCTGTAGGGGTCTGGGCCATCTAGTATCCTTGATCCGTCCAATGGCTGATACAATACCTGATGCATCGATGCTGAAGTTATATTCTGAAAGTTGTGGTGCTTCTGCGGCTCGACATGTTTATCAAAGACATTTTTTCTCATGAGCCCTCGGGAGCTCTGTCCTCGATCATTCCTTCGATCATTTCGAATGGGATTACGTCATGGGCTGCTATTTCTACGATATGCATTACATGGTTGATAACGATCTCTATTGATTGGGGTTCTCTGTCGATGTCCCTTTGAATTCGACTGACGGGCCTATTTGGGTGAACAGAACCAAAAGGAGTTCCCAATTGATCATCCTCGACCCTGATCTTTGACTGGTATCGATTATTTACATCGGCCCAGGTTATAACTGGATATTCAATTAAGTTCTGCTTTAGTTGTCATGATGCTATCGAACTTCGTTCGTTCAAACCTTGAGTAAAAGCTTGAACAACCCAATCATCTGTGACCGGGGGTAGGTCCATGCATTCCATCTGGAACCGAGATATGAATTCCCTTAACATTTCATTGTCCTTTTGTCTCACCTTGAAGAGGTGCGATTTCCTAGTCGTAACCTTTATTTCTCCTGCGTTTGCCTTCACGAAGGGATCAACAAGCATGGCGTAGGAGTCGATGGAGTTGGGCGGCAAATTGTGGTACCATATCATTGCCCCTTTCGATAAACTTTCACCAAACTTTTTCAATAGAACGGATTCAATCTCGTCATCTTCTAAGTCATTCCCCTTTATTGCGCACGTATGAGAAGTGACATGTTCATTAGGGTCGGTGGTTCCATTGTATTTGGTAATTTCTGGCATGCGGAATGTTTTCGAGATACGCTTCGGAGCTGCACTTGGGGGGAAAGGCTTCTGCACAAACTTCTTCGAATCCAAACCTTTTAGAATTGGTGGTGCCCCCGGTATTTGGTCAACCTGGGAATTGTACATTCTACCATTTTATCATTTGCCTCGGTTTTGTTTTCACCTGACTCAATCCGTTTAGTGAGCTCCTCCAGCATCTTCATAATGGCGGGGTCAGTCCCCGATTTATTGGCGTTTGATTTCTTCGGTACAGGTTCGACTCTATGAACAACCTCTGTGATGTTTCGAGCTCGATTCTTCTTGGTGCTCGATTCTGATTTTGGAGTTTCGCTATCGTAGTTTGTTAAGTCTGCAGCGTTTCGAATATCATTCGAAGGCTAATTCTGCCTTCTTCACCGCTATGTGCATTCTGATCGGCTGCTCGGACATCTCCATGGACACTATTTCCAGGGTCGACGCCTAGATTTGCATTTAGGGCAACGTGCGAACTGACATCGACGGGGTCTGCGATCGGTACTCCCTCATGGCCAGCTTGAGGCACTTCCATCCCTGGGGCGGCTACATTATCGTTTTCTCCATGGAAACCAAGGCCGTTATCGGCGTGAGTGGGTACTTCTTTTGAGTTAGACATGTTGATCCTGAAATCAAAAACACTCACAAGAGCAAGCGTAAAGTAGTGTGTGTTACGAGAATTGATACCAAGCTATCATTATTATCCTTAGCCCCATGGTAGGCGCCAAACTATTTACCCTAAAAACTGGATAACAATTGAACTTATAATATGGTTTTGACGACACGTGATTTCACCTAATACCAATAGACAAATGTAAAGATTAGTAATCGAAATTGACAATAAGATAAAGCAAACCAATGTTACAACATAATTCAGCTTTCGAGCTCGGATGCCCTTGAACTGATTGGTGCAAGAATAGTAAAAAAATATGACAAGCTGGTGAACAAAAGAGTGTAAGCTAAAGAGAGAATATTGTATTGCTTTGATATGCGTGAATATAAGATGTTTACAAAATGATTAGAACCCTCTTTATATAGTAGAGGAATCATACCTATGGTACAATTCTAATTACGGAAGTAAATCCCTTGCTTAGCCTAAACAATCGCCCTTGATTTGATCTGTTCCGGGATTTCCACCGTGATCTTCGAGCTGTCACGGATATCTCGCTTTTCCGTTATTGCGCTTTGCTCGAAGTCTGCCATATTTGGTCTAGATCGATGCCGGTCTCGATCTCGAAAGGCACCTCGATTCTCGAACTCGATACCTTGTCTTCGTGCTCTGGTCTGATCCACTACGAGGCTGACCCTCGATGCAATTCCCGAGTCTCAGTCATATAGTAAAATCGGGAAGGTCCGATTTTAACCGTTTACATTGTTGTCAATAAATAGGAGTAAATCACACCCTAAACTTGGTTCCCTTTGGCCTGTTTAAAGAAAGTAATTAAAGTGAGGAGATTATAGGAGCAGGATACCAATATCGAGCAAATGTTCAAATATGATATATCTACATTCGTTAATTTTCATAACAATACCTTTCGAGTGATGGCTAGTTCAAGATGATGAACAACAAAATTTGATTGTGAAAAAATACCATCATTATGGAAATATACACGCGGTAGAAAAAATACGTCAATCCATTAAAATGTCATATGCTACAGGTAAATATTTGCGACAAGAAATGAACCCTAACTTTTACTTCTTCCTAATAAGTAAAGAACACATAGATTTGCTTAATCTAGCAGGAAGAATAATTATGAGTTTAGTATTACTAGATTTAGCTTCCTAACAAGCATTTTAATTCTCCCAAGGTCAACATTAAACATGGAAATTAAAGTGTTAGACTTCACAATATTGTTGAGCTGATTAGTTATTTGACCGTCATTAGTAGGCAAGCAAACATCTCCATGGTGCCAACCGATATAGAATATTAGTTTAATTTTTTTTTAAATGATTTCATCAATTAATATTGTATCAATAGTTCACCAATATGGTTGATCCAAATTTCATCGATGCATAACTACTTTTTCACAAAACTTCTTGACTTGAAAGCTGGTGCATTTTTCTCAAACCAACATTAGAGAGGGTTAACTAACAATAGAATTTTAGAATTCATTGCATATGCTTCCTCACCCAACGTCTCATCATATCCTCATATAGACCCTCAAGAACTTTCCCTATATATACCCTTTAGAGATGATCAAACAAAACACAACTGAATTTGCTTGGAACACAAAGCAATCGAGCAAACTAAGTCAAAACACACATACTTCTATTGACAATGGCTTCCTCCATCAACTACTCAATCCTTTTCTTGATCATAGCATTATTGTCCTTATCAAGAATCACTACAACACATGCTGCTCGCGGCCTACTTCAACTTCCGAACTTGCCTACGATCCCGTCATTGCCTCAGCCAACAATGCCACAGTTACCTACAATTCCAAATTTGCCAACTGCAGCTACATTGCCACCATTGCCAAGTGTACCATCTTTGCCTACTTTGCCGGCTGTTCCGAAGATGAGTCTGCCACCAATGCCTGCTATTAATCCTATTCCAAACATGCCTTCACTTCCAACCATTCCCAATATTCCCAATATGCCTAAACTTTCACCTCCTCCATCCAATTAATAATGTCTTACCCCATTGGTCTCTACCATTTGATGTTTCCATTTTCATTTTCCTTTTGTCGTTTTAATCTCCAGAATTATTCTTACTGATATATCATATCATTTGTACTCAGTGATTGTTATACATTGATTGTCCATTACCTTTTGTATTAATATGATGCAGTGTCTATTATTCATTTGTGTGTATTTGTCTATGGTTATGCCATTGCCCATATATTATAATATTAATGATCGACCCGTATATTAGTACTATCTGTATGAAGATGAAAATCATTCAATCATCATGGCAAAAGATCAGCGCAAATTATCTTCATATAAATCAAATATTTGTACAAAGTGGATTCATTTTAAAATCTTCCTTACAACTTTTCTTAGACATCTCCCTAGAGTTTGTTTGACCAAGCTTTGGGAGGCCAAAAGGACTTTTTTGTCAGAAAAAAAGTGCTTTTGGAAAATTTGTAGTGTTTGGCCAAAATGAAAAAGCGTGTTTGAGCAGCATCAGAAGATACAAATTCTAACTTCTTTCAAGAAGTAGAAGCAGAAACAGAAAATTAATTTATTCAAAACAAAAATAACCTTACAATAGACGACCCTTGTGGTCCGTCCCTTCCCGGGACCCCCGCGTATAGCGGGAGCTTAGTGCACCAGGCTTCCCTTTTTTTTTTAATTATCCCTCACTAATTTAACTTTTTTCTTTTTTTTTTTCCTTTTTATTTCTACCACGCCTTTCTTCTCTTATTTATTTCAATCATATTTTATTCTTTTTCTTCTATTCCTTTTTGAATTAGTCTCATAAAAACAATTTTTTATTTATATTAATGATGTATTTTGATATATTTAAATTATCATATAAACAATTTAATACTAGATACTCAATGTTGTTACTTTGGAATAGCTATATTGATTAGAATCTTCAATATTTATTTTTATTTTGTGTATTATATTATAGATGACTTTATAACAAAAAATTAAATTCATTCCCCTTTTTTAAATAATACGAATTGCAAGTTGAACTTTTAATATCTTTTTTTCGTATTTGGTACTTAAAAGTACTTTTTGGAAAAATTTGTCAAACACAATATGCACAATGTATTTAAAAAAACTACTCAAATGAATTGGTCAAACATAATGTACTTGCAAAAAGCAATGCTTAAATAAATTATTCCAATACAAATCCCTACTTTTCAAAAATAATATTTCAAAAAATACTTTTGAACAAAAGCACTTTTCGAAAGCCAAACGGGCTCTTAGACAAATATTAGCTATAATTTTGTCATATTATATTCAGTCAGAAAGTTTAAGCACGTGATTGTTGTTATTAGGACGCTTTCAACAAGCCATTCTTCTTCTACCAGTTAGAAACCAATCAGCTCAACTTTGCCTCGACATATTATATTGGAAATCAGTATATTTCCTCGTGTATTAGTTTAATTACATTCCACAAAAGTGAAATTTGAATGTTCATTATTCATATTTATAATCTAATGATCGGTCCATATTGTGAAAAACAGATTATGAGTAGGAGCAAAATCCCCCTAAATTTGGTTCTCTTTTGATTGTTTAAAGAAAGGAATTAAAGTGAGGAGATTACACGAGCTAAGGGTGTTCGTTGGTCGGTACAATGCGATATTTAGTTATTTCGGTTTGGTATTTTCGATATTTGGTTTCTTAAAGATACCTAATTACATTCGGTATGGTTAGGCTTTTCTCCTTTCGATGATCGGTTTATTCAGTTCGGTAATTTCGGTTTATTCAGCATGAATATTAACTAATACATAGAGCCATAGACTGTAATATTCTTAATTAAAATACTTAATGAGAACGTTCTAAGTTCACCTGACTGTTGACAAAATCTTTGTCCAAAACCATCAAGTATCAACTTAGAGCAGAAAAGGTACATAAAGAAATACATTTGATCCTTGAAAATATCACGTTACTTGCTTAGAATTAATTGGTGAAATTAGAGAATACGACAATGACTAATCCAACATATGCAACAACTATGCAGGAGTAACAGATTAAGAAATACCTTAAACCGTTGAAATATTACGTTAAACTGCTTGACAACCTAGAGAGTAAGCATTAGAATCTGCATCCTACCTTATTCCTCCATTTTCTTAAAGAAGTACATGGGCTTTACTGTCAACCTCAACATGAATACCAAAGAAAAGTATTGTGTAATTTTGTACGCTAATCAATAGTATATGTAATGAGTAATTTAATAGATATTTCGGTACGGTATCGGTATTTCGGTATTATTTTTTTAAAAGACCAAATAACATACCTAATACCAAATTATTTTAAAAACTTAAACCAAATACCAAAATACCAAATACTATATACCAAAATTTCAATTTCGGTACGGTAATTCATCATTTACCATGCACAGCCCAAACAGGAGCAGGCCGATAACGCTACTTCTTTCCAAGGCAGAAGGGCATCAGATAATTAGTATTGCATGACCAAATGTTCAAGTTGTTGCGTTTTTTTTTTTTAAAGAGTGTGAATAGGAAATGGAAGAGGTATCTTTTGGATTGTATATCTCCATATCACTTTTCCTTTATCTATAAATTTAGAGGCATGGCCTCATTTTCAGATATGAAAAATCAGAAAACTTCTTCCCTCTTTTCTACGTTGTTGCATTATTTTCCAAATAAATATAAGTGTTAAGTGTGATTTGCTCTGTTTGTTGAGTTCGCTGAAGTTCTGTGATTTGTAGTGCCGCTATCACAGAATAGTTATTCCGTTCTATCATGTGAGGAATTGATCCATAACCTTGGGCAACAGTGAGGGGATTAAATTCCTTAAGGACACACTCTGAATTCAATGGGCTCGAAATTATTTTACGATTTGTTTATTGAACTAACATTTGTTTGCTTCTCTGATTTCTGATTTTGAACACAGTAATACCAACAATCTTAAGGAATTTAACTATTCAACGACACCATAAGGTAAGGGTGGCAAACGGTCCGGGCCCGGTCCCAAACGGGCTTCACGGTCCGGGCTTAAACGGTCGGGCTTAAACGGACCCGGTCTTCGTGGGCCGGGCTTAAACAGATCCGGGCTTCATGGGCTTTTGGGTGTAACCAGACCGTGCCAGGACCGTGTGCTAATGGTCCCAGGCTATGTGGGCCGGGCCCGGTACTAAACAGGCCTACATGGGCCTAAATGGGCCTTGACTATTTTTTTAAAGTTTTTTTTTATCTAAGACAATTTCTTGTAAATTATATAGCTTATATATATATATATATATATATATATATATATATATATAATATGTTGGGCTATTTATTTGTTTAAATTTTTTTATCTAAGGCATTTTCTTGTAAATTATATTATATAATTGTGACTTAAAATTTTTAATTCAAATTTAAAACACAAAATTTTGTAAAAAGATATTCAAAGGAATTTCCGTTGGTGGTGGCGGAAAAGAAGCTTTTACTAAACATTTTTTTTAAGGAATAGGACATCTTAATTATAATTATACAAAGTAATTAAATAAAACAAACAAAACTATAATATTAAAACTAAAGAGTTGGAACGTGTTTACCGAATTGACGAACAACTTGTTAAAATTAATTATCGTTGAAGACTTGAAGACTTGAATACTTCAATTCACCAACTTCATAATTTTTCACACAAGTTGCAACAACAAAATAACCAATTTTAGAAGAAAATTAGAGAGAGATTAAAGATTTGGTGAAGAAAATGAAAGAATGAGGGGGTATTTATAGTTGAAAATAGGGAAAAAGTGTAATTATAAAAAGCTTGGGGTTAAAATAAAGTTGGAGGAGGGGGGTGGAGGGGAGGAGGGGATTGAATGGCTATTTTATAAATAGCCAACGGCTATTTTGGCAGCCATAACGGCTAAATTTTAAAGGTGCAACGGTCAGATTTTGATTTGAGAATTTTTTTTTTAAGGACCGTTTGGGACCGGTTAGGACCGACCCACTTAGGAGTCGGTCCCGGGCCAAACGGTCCTGGTCCTAACGGGCTTCGCGTGTGAACCAGCCCACATGGGCCAGTATGTCTCCTTTGTGACGGGCTTAAACGGGTAGGACCGTTTAGGCCCAGTACCCATATGGGCTCGCGGTCCTGGGCCGGTCCCGGGTCTAACGGGCCCACTTGCCACCCTTACCCTAAGGTCTGGCTTCCTACCACGTTGGATCTAATTGTGAAATGGTGCACGGAAAAGATATCAGAAATGAAAACTAATCAAGTCATGTTTGACTTGAGTTATCAATTAATTATTTAAACAAAATAATTTTGATACCAAATGTTGTGAACATAACGAATCACCATGCGAGAACAACTTCCAAAGGGCTGGTGCCTTTGTATCTCTAGAAGACATTGTTCTATGACGATGCATTCAACCATCCGCGATTATAACAGCGTGATATTTCTTGCCCTGGAGAAACGTTATGTTTACATTCTGTTATTAAGAGTATTTTTCGGTGGCTAATGGAAAGAAAATTCAGATTGGAATACTGATCGTTAATGTTTTTTGGAGAGAGAAGAAATTATTCCAGATAGTCGAAGAAGAATTTTATTTTTTGTATCTGGCTTCAAATAGTATGCCTGATCTTATATGACTTAGAGCCCGTTTGGATGAGCTTGTTTTAAGTGACTTTTAAGCCAAAAGTCATAAGTTAGGAATTCTAGCTTTTGGCTTTCGGCTTATTTTTGTCATTTTAGCTTAAAAATAAGTGCTTAAAAGCACTTTTTCACTTTATTCAAACACTACAAAATGACTTAAAAGCTATTTTGGCTTAAAGCACTTAAAATAAGCCAATCCAAATGGGCTCTTAATCAAGAAGGAATATACAAGTGATTTAGCCTTGAAGAAAGAAAAGTGTGTGAAGTCAATGTGTTGCAAAAAGCAAAGAAAGAAAACGACATATCTTGATCTCTTTAGTTTGACAATTAGGAAGTTGTTACATTTTTGCTATCAACCATTGCACATGTTGCAAATGGCTTGGTGGTTTTTTCCAACAGGAATTGTCCAGCGAATATGTTCTGGACTATCTAATTTACGGCCAATTCGGTGTCTGTGATTGATTCCAAATCGAATGATCCAAAAAGAAAGCGGTCACATAAATCGGGTTCTACTTTCTTCGTTTTAATTTTCTATCCTATGTGATTTATGAAATTAAATTTCTATACATGTTAGGATAGATGCTCATTACATGATGATCTCAAAGTATATTCTATTTGCATGCCATAAAATATATTAGCTGGTATATATATAATTTGGTAGCATACATGATATTATGTGGCATTATTTTTAAGATTGTAAGACATGAATTAGGCTTATATTAATACTTGAAAATATTCTTGAGATCAGGATAATATGTAAATATGTACATACATGTATTTGATTAGTGAAAGAGATCAAACGGTTTAAAGTGTTATAATGATTTAGTTAAAAAACCATTTGGAAAGGGAATTAAAATTCTCGTGATTTTCGACACCCGTTATGGAGAATAAAATTTGCGTGATTTTTTACTCATTCGTTGAGATAAAAGTCTTTGTGACTTTCTACTCATTTATCGAAAATTAAAGTCCAAATGACTTTATAGTCGTTTTGGAGAGTAAAATCTTAGCAAATTTCTACTCCAATTTATTATTCGGTTTGAAGATTAAAAGCTTTATCATTTATTAGATCTGGTAATATCAGATGTTACTCGGTTTGATGATTAAAAACTTTACTGTTTATTAAATCTGAATGTGTCAGATTGGTTTGTAGATTAAAAACTTTACCATTTATTAATTCTGGCTCTGTCGTGACACAAACAACAGTTCTTGTGGTTGGCTCAACAATGTGATAGGAGCGTCGAATATGAATCTCAGTTTGAAGAAATATATTTTGAATATGAAATTATTCACAAAACAACCATCCCTTAGTCACCGCAATCTAATGAAATTGCGGAAAGCAAGAATAGAACGTCAAAAGAGACAATGAATGCCTAGTTCCGGTTTACCCAAAACTTGTGAAGGGAGTTATTGTGATGACCCGATAGGTCATCTTATGAATTAAAACCAAATTCTGTGTTTTGAGACCTTAAAAACCTCATTTTATCCCTCCTCGGTTTACGTGCGTAGTTCGGGCGTGTTTCCGAAAGCTTTTATGTTTAAAGTTGATAAAAATAAGAATTTTTTATTAAAAACTTCATTTGAGTTGACTTCGGTCAATATTTTTGGTAAACGGACCCGAATTCGTGTTTTGACTGTCTTGGTGGGTCCGTATCACAATATAGGACCTGGGCGTATGCCCGGAGTCGGAATCAGAGGTCCCTAGCTCGAGTTATGAATTTTTGTTGAAAATTGAGAGTCTGAAAATTCAATGGTTTTAAAGAAATTCTTAATGTTTGATCTTGTTGGTATCGGATCCGTATTTTTGTTCCGGAGCCCGGTACCCGTCGTGATGGTGCCTATCGAGGAACTAGGTCAGCCTCAACTCAACAAACCAACACAACTACAATAAGTTTGAAAACATTTAACGGAAGCTTTTAGCATTTAAAGAAACTGTTTTAACATAAGAAATTCCAAGATATGATACAATCAGCCCAAAACTAGGGTGTCACTGAGTGCATGAGCGTCTAAGGAGAACATAATCTATTACAACGTTTAAGGAAAACAAACTGAAATACATCTGGAGATAAAAATGGAGAGTCAAGGCCTGCGAACGCCGTGCAGATACCTCGATGGTCTCCTAAAGCTTGAAGCCTCGATCAGCGACTGCCACTGGGACCAAAAGTGCCTGAATCTGCACACAGGGTGCATAGGGTAACGTGATACACCAACTCAGTAAGTAACGAGTTCAAACTATGGACTGAAAGGTAGTGACGAACTTAACCTCAACAGATATAATAGAATCAACGTATAGAAACGTAGGCATGATTTCAGTTAAATAGACATCTCAAAGTGGTAAGGTAAATACAGATCTGAACAGTTTAAGATATATAACTCAACTTCCTCTATATGCCAATGCATCGACTGTATGAAATGCACAATGTGCTCCCACTATCAAGTGCTCAACCACTCGGTACTGGATATGGCCATCCGGCCCAAGGAAATCCATCCCGGAACATATACAACACTGGCTGTAAGTCACTAAGTACCAAGGAAAAAGGGAAATCCAACCCTGTGGAGAAATCCATCTCCAGGTATACATAAATACTCAACCACTCGGTACCGTATATGGCCATCCCGCCCAGGGAAATCCATTCCAAAACATACTCATCACTGACTATAAGTCACTCGGTACCGAGGAAAAGGGGTAATCCAGCCCTGTGGAGAAATCCATCTCCAGATATCAATACTTCAGAGAAATCCATGTCCAGGGAAATCCATCCCTAAATAATATCATCCGCGCCCATTGGGGGTGTGCAGACTCCGGAGGGGCTCCTACGGCCCAAGCGTTATCACAATCAATATAACTGTTGCGGCGTGCAGCCCGACCCCATAACTGTCACTCATAATCAGGCCATTGACCTCACTCAGTCATCACTCTCTAGTCTCAAACACGAGTCACAATGTCATGAAAACTAGCCCGGAACAATGATATGCTATGCCAATTATCATAATTGAGACCGAGACATGATATGAAATGCATGAATATGACTGAGTACAAAATAACAATGAAATTAATGAGATGACAGCAAGAATCGACCACTAGGGTTCCCAACAATATCAGCGTGAAGCCCTAACATGATATCTAGCATGTTTTGCAGCTCAATTACTTTATCATATAATGGAAACACGGATATCAACACAAAAGAGTCATCATACAGTGCCATGGAATGAACCAGATCACGATTCTCACGGTTCACGCCCGCACTCCCGTCACTTGCGATGTGCGTCACCTCAACACTAACCACATAACAGTAGTTTGGGGTTTCGAACCCTCAGAACCAAGTTTGAAAGCGTTACTTACCTCAAACCGAGCAAAAATCCTACTCCGCAATGCCCTTGACTCTCAACTCGGCCTCTGAACGCCCAGAATCTATCCATAAGTAATACAACACAATCAATATAATCCAAGGAAGCAATTCCACTAGAAAAACTACTAAATTGGACTCAAATCTCGAAATTGGCTCAAACCTGGCCCCCAAGCCCACATCTCGAAATCCGACAAAAGTCACAAAATTAGAAAGCCATTCACTCACGAGTCTACCCATACCAATTTTATCAAAATCCGACATCATTTGGTCCCTCAAATCCCCAAATTACTCTCTGTAAAATCCCGAGCCCTAACCCCTTATTTCACATCAAAAATCCTACGAATTAGGTGGGAAATCAACGGGAAAACACCATAGCTAACGATAATAGAGCTCAAGCAACTCACCTCAGTGAAAACCCTTGAATCCCCTTCAAAAATCACCCCAAAAGCTCAAAGGTCCGACTTGAAAATGGTGGAAATGAGCTAAAATTCGCAAAGTCTTCTATTTATTGGTTGTGCCCAGGCTTTTCGCACATGCGGTGCCCCTTTTGCGCAAAAATCTCAGCATATGCGAAAAATCACTTAAATCCCCATCTATGCACTTGCGATCTCAATCCGCTTCTGCGACCTCACAGATGCGGAAAAGACCTCGCACCTGCGGCTACTGCCAGACCTCCTCTCTTCCACTTCTGCGGGCACCTACCCGCTTCTACTGGCTCGCAAATGCATACAACCAGTCGCACTTGCGGTCTCTGCCAGACCTCCTCTCTTCCGCTTCTGCGGGCTCGCAAATGCGTACAACCAGTCGCACCTGCAATCATTCCCAAACCAACACACTTCTGCACCTGCGTCCATCCCACCGCTCCTGCGGCATCGCACCTGCGACAATACCCTCGCAGGTGCGATTACACCAGCAACATGCCAACTTCAGCAATTTTCCAAACTTCAAACTTGATCCGCTAACCACTTGAAACACACCCGACGCCCCCGGACCTCAACCAAACATACCAACAAGTCATACATCAACATACGAACTTAGTCGAGCCTTCGAATCACTGAAAACAACATCAAAATACCAAATTACCCCCGAATTCAAGCCAAGAACTTCTAAACTTTCAAATTCCACGAACGATGCCGAAACCTATCAAATCACATCCGAATGACCTCAAATTTTGCACACAAGTCATAAATGACACCACAAACCTACTCCAACTTCCGAAAATCCAATCCGATCCCGATATCAAAATTTCCACTGTCGGCCAAAATTCCAACTTTTGCCAATTCAAGCCTAATTCTACCACGGATCTCTAAATCACATTCCGGAAGCACTCCCAGGTCCAAAATCACCTAACGGAGCTAACAGAATCATTAAAATTCAAATCCGAGATCGTTTACACATAAGTCGATATCCGGTCAACTTTTTCAATGTAAACCTTCTCCTAAGAGACTAAGTGTCTCAGTTCACTTCAAAACCTCCAGACCCAAACCAACTGACCTGGTAAGACATAATACAGTTGTAGAACACAAAAGAAGCAGGAAATGGGGGGAAAGAGGCTATAATTATCGAAACAACCGGCCGGGTCGTTACATCCTCCCCCTCTTAAACAAGCGTTCGTCCTCGAACGAGTCTAGAAACATACCTGGAGCCTCAAATAGGTGTGGATATCTTCTCCGCATCTCCCGCTTGGGTTCTCAAGTAGCCTCCTCCACAGGCTGACCTCTCCACTGCACTTTTACTGAAGCTATATCCTTTGATCTCAACTTTAGGACATGCCGCTCCAAAATAGCCACCGGCTTCACACCATAAGTCAAATCACCATGTAACTAAACCGTGTTGAAATCTAAAACATGAGACAATCAGATCGCCGATGTACTTCTGAAGCATAGAAACAAGAAATACCAGATGCACACTCGATAAGCCAGGTGGCAAAGCAAGTTCATAGGCCACCTCCCCAATCCTCCGAAGTACCTCAAACGGCCCAATAAACCGAGGGATCAACTTGCCTTCTTTCCAAATCTCATAAGACCCTTGATGGGTGAAAACTTCAGCAAGACCTTCTCCCCAACCATGTAAGACACATCACGAACCTTCCTGTCAGCATAACTCTTTTGTCTTGACTGCACCGTGCGAAGCCGCTCCTAAATCACTTTCACCTTGTTGAAAGCATCCTGTACAAAGTCTGGACCCAAAAGCCAAGCCTCACTCGGCTCAAACCAACCCACTGGAGACCTACACCGCCTCCCATATAAAGCCTCATACGGAGCCATCTGAATACTCGACTGATAACTGCTATTGTAAGCAAACTCCACGAGTGGCAGAAACTGGTCCCATGAATCCCCAAAATCAATGACACAAGCATGTAGCACGTCCTCCAATATCTGAATAGTGCGCTCAGACTGTCCATCCGTTTGAGGGTGAAATGTTGTGCTCAACTCAACTTGAGTGCCCAACTCTCGCTGCACGACCCTCTGAAACTGCAATGTAAATTGCGTGTATCTGTCTGAAATGAGAAAATTGGCACCCTATGAAGGCGAACAATCTCTTTGATGTAAATATTAGCCAACCGCTCTGAAGAATAGGTAGTACCCACAGGAATGAAGTGCGCGGACATGGTCAGCCGATCCATAATTACCCAAATAGCATCGAACTTCCTCAAAGTTCGTGGGACCCTAACTACGAAATCCATGGTGATCCGCTCCCACTTCCACTCTGGAATCTCTATTTGCTGAAGCAAGCCACCCGGTCTCTGATGCTCATATTTCACCTGCTGACAGTTGAGATACCGAGATACAAACCCAACTATATATTTCTTCATCCTCCTCCACCAATAGTGATGTCTCAAATCCTGATACATCTTCGCTGCACCCGGATGGATGGAATACCGCGAGCTGTGGACCTCCTCTAGAATCAACTCTCGAGTCCAATCAACATTGGGCACACATATCCGGCCCTACATCCTCAATACCTGTCACGACCCCAAACGGATCCGGTCGTGATGGCGCCTCTCGTGAAACAAGGCCAGCCGACACAAAACCCTCAAACCATTTAAGACAATTATAATAATTGATAAGTCATAAATAAACTATAAATCCCAAAATAAAGAGTGAAATAGAACAATTGCGGAAAATAACACAGCCTGACATCGGGGTATCACCATTCATGAGCATCTAATCATCAGTCTAAGAGTATGAAAAGACTACACAATCTAGTACAAGGAAAATAAAGATAGGAGGGAGAAGCACTGGGCTGTGAACGCCAAGCAGCTACCTAGTCAACTCTAAATAAGCCTGCGGTGGAAGCAAATCAGCCCTTGCTAGCGTGGCCCGAGACTCTTGAATCTGCACACAGGGTGCAGGGAGTAATGTGAGTATGCCAACTCTGTAGGTAATAAAAGTAAAGACAGTTGAGCGATAAGAAAACACGTAAAACACAGCAAAATGCTACGACGAGGCAGTATAAAACCCGCACAATGCAATAAAATAGAAAAAGCTCGTAGAAACACCTTAGTTCAGTAAAAACCTCTTTAAAAACATCTTTTAGCAATTTAAACGAGTGAATGGAAACAGGGAGAAAAGATAAATACATAAATTCGCCCCTCGGGCAAAATACCAATAGAATCATCCCCTCGGGCTATCTCACAATTAGTCGTACCAGCCCCTCGGGCAATAACATAGAACAACATCAGCCCCTCAGGCTATAGCACATCTCAGACTGGGTACCCGCACTCACAAGGGGTGTACAGACTCCGGGAGGGGCCCCTCACGGCCCAAGCGCAATAACAAGCGATCTCGTGGCATAATAAAAAAGGCTCTCGGCCTCATATCAAGACACCTCGTGGGTAACACTCAGGCCCTCGGCCTCATAATTATGAATCAGCACAATACCGTTGTGGCGCGCAACCCAATCCCATAATAACCTCACAACACAGGCCCTCGGCCTCACTCAGTCAGAAATCTCTCAAAGCCACTCGGGCACAATAAAATATGATGCTCAGCCCAAAATATTATTTAAGATGTCAAAACAGAGTAAATATGGCTGAGTTGTGAAAACAGTAGAATACATCATGACTAAGTACAAATATGAAGTCAAAATAGTGAGGAATAGTTGTAAAAATCCCCTAAGGGTCCAAAACAGTTGGCACGAGGCCCAAATATGACATTCAGCACAAAACATGATGATAACAAACAATTTTCAATCAAATACGCGGTTAAAAGGTCATACGGGACGGACTAAGTTACAATCCCCAACGGTGCACGACCCCACGCTCGTCATCTATCGTGTGCGTCACCTCAAAGTAGCACAATGATGTGAAATCTGGGATTTCATACCCTTACGACAACATTTACAATCATTACTTACCTCTATCCGGTCCAAACTCTAGCCCGCTATGCCTTGCCTCTCGTCTCGACCTCAACTCGTGTCGAATCTATCCAAAATCAGAATCATGACGTCAAAATATTCTAAGGGAACGAAGCCCGTGCGAAAATAATCAAATTACAACACAAATCCCGAAATTAACCAAACCCGACCCTCAAGCCCACGTCTCAGAATCCGATAAAAAATACTTCAATGCACTCCTTATCCTCCCACGAGTTCATACATACCAAATTTACAAAAATCCAACCACGAATGACCCCTCAAATCCCTAATTTTTGGTCTCCAATTACAAGTCCTAGTTCTTTCAATATTTACCCATCAATTTCCATAAATTTCAAGCCTAACAAGTGGAATAACACCATAGGAACGAGTTTTATCTACAAAAATCTTACCTCAATGAAGTTCCCTTGGATTCCCTCTTCAAAATCCCCCCAAAAGCTCCAAAATCGATTTAGAAATGGTGAAGAAAGGCTGAAAATCGCGAAGGATGAAATATATACTTTCTGACCCAGGTTTCTCGCACCCGCGGTCCCTATACCGCATCTGCGGCCAAAGCACCGCATCTGCAGTTTTCACTTAAAATCCCAATTCCGCACCTGCGATCAAATACCCGCACCTGCGCTATCGCAGGTGCGATCGAATAGCCGCTTCTGTGGTTCCAGCTCTCCATGGCCAATTCCGCATCTGCGACCCTCTGGGCGCTTCTGCGAGCCCGCACCTGCGATCCCCTAGCCGCAGGTGCGGTTATGACAGCAGTAGAAAACATCAGCTGCCAAACCCAACTCAAAAATCTCCCGTCAACCATCCGAAATCACCTCGAGGCCCCAGGACCTGAACCAAAAGCACAAACAAGTCATATACCACTATCCAAACTTATACCAATCTTCAAAACACCTCAAACAACATCGAATCAACCAAACCACATCAGATTCAAGCCTAAGGTTCAAAAAATCTTCTGAATTCCGCTTTTGATCAAAAAGTCTATCAAACCACGTTCGAATGACCTGAAATTTTGCACACACATCCCAAATGACACAACGGACCTACTGCAACTCCCGAAATTCCATTCCGACTCCTATATCAAAATCTCACCTATCAATTGGAAAACGCCAGCCAATTCAAGCCTAAATCTACTACACACCTCCAAAGCACATTCCGATCACGCTCCTAATCCCCAAATCACCTCTCGAAGCTATCCGAACCATGGGAATTCACATCCGAGCCCTTTTTTACATAAGTCAACATCTAGTTGACTTTTCCAACCTAAGCTTACTCAAAAGAGACTAAGTGTCTCAAAACTTACCACAACCTCTCCGAACCCAAACCTATGAACCCGATAACATATAATACAACTGAACAAGACAATAAGAAGCAGAAATGGGGAAAACGGAGCGGTAACATAAAATGACCGGCCGGGTTCTTACATCCTCCCCTTCTTAAACAAACGTTCGTCCTCGAACGGGTCAAGAAACATACGTGAAGCCTCGAATAGGTGAGGATATCTGCTCCGCATCTCCCGCTCGATCTCCCAGGTATCCTCCTCCATAGGCCAACCTCTCCACTGCACTTTCACTGAAGCAATATCCTTTGATCTCAACTTTCGAACCTGACGCTCCAAAATAGCTACTGGCTCCACATCATAAGTCAAATCACCATCTAACTGAACCGTGCTGAAATCCAAAACATGAGACGGATCGCTAATATACTTCCGGAGCATAGAAACATGAAATACCAGATGCACACTCGACAAGCTAGGTGGAAAAACAAGCTCATAAGCCACCTCCCCAATCATCCAAAGTACCTCAAAAGGCCCAATGAATCGAGGACTCAATTTACCTTTCTTCCCAAATCTCATAACACCCTTCATGGGCGAAACCTTCAACAGAACCTTCTCACCAACCATGTAGGACACATCCCGAACCTTCCTGTCAGCATAACTCTTTTGTCTCGACTGTGCTGTACGAAGCCTCTCCTGAATCACCTTCACCTTGTCTAAAGAATCCCGCACCAAGTCCGTACCCAATAGCCTAGCCTCACCCGGCTAAAACCAACCGACCGGAGATCTACACCATCTCCCACACAAAGCCTCATATGGAGCCATCTGAATACTCGACTGATAACTGTTGTTATGCGCAAACTCTGCGAGCGGTAGAAACTGATCCCATGACCCTCCAAAATAAATGACATAAGCGGGCAACATGTCCTCCAATACCTATAGTGTGCTCGGACTGCCCGTTCGTCTGAGGGTGGAAAGCTGTGCTCAACTCAACCTGAGTACCCAACTCTCGCTGTACAGACCTCCAAAACTGTGAAGTAAACTGAGTATCTCTATCTGAAATGATGAAAACTGGGATACCATGCAAGCGAACGATCTCCCGGATATATATCTCTGCCAACCGCTCTGAAAATAGGTAGTACATATAGGAATGAAGTGCGCGGACTTGGTGAGCCGATCCACAATCACCCAAATAGTATCAAACTTCTTTAAAGTCCGTGGGAGCCCAACTACGAAGTCCATGGTTATCCGCTCCCACTTCCACTCTGGGATATCCATCCGCTGAAGCAAGCCACCCGGTCTCTGATGCTCATATTTCACCTGCTGACAATTGAGATACCGAGCTACAAATCCCACAATGTCCTTCTTCATTCTCCTCCACCAATAATGCTGTCTCAAATCCTGATACATCTTCGCGGCACCTGGATGAATAGAATACCGCGAGCTATGAGCCTCCTCTAGAATCAACTCCCAAAGACCATCCACATTGGGCACGCATATCCGGCCCTGTATCCTCAATACCCCATCATCACCAATGTTCACATCTCTGGCATCATCGTGCTGAACTCTATCCTTAAGGACAAGCAAATGAGGATCATCATATTGGCGCTCTCTGATGTGATCAAATAAGGAAGACCGAGAAATCACACAAGCCAATACCTGATTGGGCTCCGAAATATCCAACCTCACGAACCAATTGGCCAAGGACTGAACATCAACTACAAGAGGTCTATCCCCGACAGGAATAAACGCCAAACTCCCCATACTCACCGCCTTCCTACTCAAAGCATCGGCCACCACATTGGCCTTCCCCGGATGGTACAAAATAGTGATATCATAGTTCTTTAGCAGCTCCAACCATCTCCGCTGCCTCAAATTGAGATCCTTCTGCTTGAACAAGTGATGGAGGCTACGATAATCAGTAAACACCTCACAAGACACACCATACAAATAATGCCTCCAAATCTTCAACGTATGGACAATGGTAGCCAACTCCAAATCATGAACAGGGCAGTTCTTCTCATGGGGCTTCAACTGACGAGAAGCATAAGAAATAACTCTACCCTCCTGCATCAACACACACCCAATACCAACTCTCGAAGCATCACAATACACGGTATATAAACCTGAACCTGATGGCAAAACCAACACTAGAGTTGTGGTCAAGGCAGTCTTGAGCTTTTGAAAGCTTTCCTCACACTCATACGACCACCTGAATGGAGCACCCTTTTGAGTCAACTTGGTCAAGGGCGATGCGATAGATGAGAATCCTTGAAAAACTGGTGGTAATAACCCGCCAAACCAAGAAAGCTGCGAATCTCTGTGGCTGAGGACGGTCTGGGCCAACTCTGAACTGCCTCTATCTTCTTCGGATCAACCTGAATACCCTCACTGGAATCCACGTGCCCCAAAATGCCACTGAACCGAGCCTAAACTCACACTTGGAGAACTTTGCATAAAGCTTATCCTCCCTCAATCTCTGTAGCACAACTCTCAAATGCTCTACGTGCTCCTCCTGACTACGCGAATACACCAGAAAATCATCAGTGAAAACTATGATAGACGAGTCGGGATATGGCCGAAACACGTTGTTCATCAAATGCATGAACGTTGCTGGGGCATTGGTCAGCCCAAAAGGCATTACCAAGAACTCATAATGACCGTATCGGGTCCTAAAAGCTGTCTTAAGAATATCCGAGTCCCTAATCTTCAACTGGTGATAACCTGAACGGAGATCAATCTTGGAGAACACTCTCGATCCCTAAAGCTGGTCAAACAAATCATCAATGCGAGTCAGGGGATACTTGTTCTTAATTGTAACCTTGTTCAACTGCTTGTAATTAATGCACATCCTCATTGTGCCATCCTTCTTCTTTTTTTTTCTTTTCTATTCTTTAGAAGAGCAAGATTTTCGACATGTCTGCTTAGTGTTTTTTATAAAAGCTTGAGGATAATTCAGTCATTTAGCATAGCTCTATACCTGGCCTCTTTTCCCTTCCGCAAATACTACGTGTAGCTTTTTATTTTCTTTCTCAGCCACCGCATCCTTTTCCCATCTCCAGTCCCAGTATCTTCTCCATCGTTTTTTCCATGAATTTCAGAGCATTGTTCACACTCTTTTCCTATTGTAGCCGCTACAATAACATGAGTTTCCTTCGTTTGTCACTCGATTTTCCGTCGTTTGTCACTTCGAAAGCTTAATATATCAGCTTCAACATGTGGAAACTCGAAAGGGAGATTTTAAGGTTTTGGATGACCGACTTTCGAACCTCAATTTAGGATCCATTTAAGGTAATCGAGTAGTTCAACCGTTAGTTTTCTCCTCTATTTCGTTACTTTTGTTTGTTCATTTTTTACCTCTAACTATAGTCTATATTAATTGGCGTTTTGCAATTTGGCATATGGTATTACATTTGAATCAGTTTTGATAGTAATGTCAATTTGTGATTTTAATAGTTGAAGCTTAATTTCTAGGTCCTTTTCGTGATAAATCCAAGGAGTAGGGCTTACTAATTAATTTTCTCTCTGCTATTAGGAACAAACCTAATTGATCAATCACCTTGTGCAGAGGAGCATGCAGTTATGCGGTAAGTTCATCTTCATCATCATCTTCTGTTTATTTTTCTTCTTCCAATCACTAAGCCCTTTGCTAATGTTCAGATACGTTGGTCTCATTCTGATGCCTAATGGACTTTGTACTTTAGGTACTCTCCTAACATATTTAGAATTTGGCAAATCTTATTTATGGTATCTTTCAACTTCAATTTTTTCCTTTTTTTTCAGTTGCTTCTTGATCTCTCTACCTTGAGATCAATGCTTATTCTGCTATTAAAAGAACTAAACTGATGAGTAACACAAGTAGGGATGAATCAATTTCGATTATAGCACACAACAAATTTATATTCGGTTAAATCAATAGGCTAAAAGGCAGGTCATTTGCCTCATTCCTTCGATTCATAATCATTAATTTTGTGCAAAAATATTTTCTAACTAAGACATATTTGTTGTGTTTATTCTCACAATTCTTCCCAGAATAGGAAGGAAAACAAAAGAAGAAATAAAGGAAAACGCTTCTGGTTGCATGTGTTCGTAATTATTGCTTTCTGCTCCAGTAGATACAAAATTATTATTAAATAATTGACTTAACTGCAAAAATTCGATAGAACATTTTCTCGGAATATGAGAATTTACATATTTTGTAGTGAAACTTATTCTTACTCTTACAAAATATAAAATTAGTAAAGTAAATTATTTTGTTTCCACTAAATTGGATATTATTAATGTTTCTGCTGCTATATTTTATTTCTTCTTCTTTCTCTCAGGTTTCACTCTGTGTTGTGGTTATTGCGTGTGTGTACAGACTTTTAGACTCTGGTGAGTATCGTTCTTCCGTTGGCTTTCATTTTCCTACTTAATTTCTGCTAGCTTTCATTGTTTGTGCTAGCTTTCATTTTTCCGCTAAGTTTCCATTGACTTCATTTTCTCTGCTTAGTTTCTTTGCATTGAGATGTCGACTTTCCAAAATATATTGTGCCTTTTTTACTGGCAGCATGTTAGTTGTTTCTGGCTGTGAGTTGTTTCTGCCTGATATATGCCGATAAAATTTAACTTATATTATGACATAACCATATTAAGTAGTAATAAACATGTGGTTTCAATATTATTTCAAGGGATCTTTGTAAAACGAAACATTCAGGGAATAGAAAAGATATAGCAATGTCAAAGAGGAATTATAAAAAGGATCAAACCTTCACAAATATACATGCCGACAAAAGGCTAGGAGATGCGAATTATATAGGATGGTGCCTCTTGACAAAATAGAGGCCCTTTTAGCTCGACAACAAGCACAAAGAGTTGAATCGAAAAGATATCGTCTGCTTGACAATTCAATTATTGGTAACTCAACTTATGCATTATCTCCTGTGGCTAGCGGTGTTTTTACCAAGCAGGATTCTCCCGTTATAAGAGGCTCATTGCTTCGTCGTGTAACAGGTTACGAAATTTGTTGTCAATTATAGATAGTATAGAATTACATCTTGTTATCCCATAATTTTCACATGGATAGTTGAACAAGTGATCCTTCAACACTTTACCTGCTGCAAAAAAATAACTCTGACCCTTCAATCTGTTTCTGCAGGTTTTTCCTTCCACTCAAAACATCTCAGGTAACACCCAAATATTCTGCACATTTGTAATTTTAGATTTCTTCTCCATGCTAAAGTTTATACTGCATACTATTGCTATTTATAATTTTAAAGAAACCTTTAGCATTTGCTGACGAGTAGGTTATACAACTTCTACTGTTACTCTACAAGTAAAAGATGTTAATTTAGCGGTTGAACTTTATATTATCAAAGCTATAATTTGTTTGCAGGTGAAAGTAATTCATAAAGTCTTTGTTATCCGGGTAATGAATCGGTAGATGAAAGCTAACTACGGAGAATAAGACTTTTGAGAATGTGATTGCCTAAGAGCTAAGTACAAAGATCTGGGCTATTAATAGGGAAATATTTGGATTAGAGCAATATTTTTAGCCAGAAAAATAGTGTCATACAGAACTTCTATATAGTTTTTTTGTAAAACTTCATTGAGTAGCAATTAATGGGCAAATAACAAATCAAAAAGTCATCTTACCATCGTCCTTATACTGAGGGGAGAAATGATTTTCTAAAGACTGTGTGCTGCCTTTAAGGTTTATCTTGGAAAGAAATTATGAAAAAGATGAAAGTGGTTGAAAGCTTTTTAAGCATTTACTATATCAAAGCAGCTGAAAATTGAGGTTAAGTTAATTGTTGCTTGAAGATTCATCTTGATTTGGACGTCCCATTTTAACCCTCTTTTCTGCTCTGTCAAAATTCTTGATCTCAAGGGTGTTACTGGGAGTTCTAGATACAGGTTTGTTCCACTTTTAATTTTTGCCTATATCTTCTTCTCTTTTCTTCATCTTTTTCCTTTCACATACCTAATTATTTCTTTTTTAGTGAAGAACTTTACTTTCTAGCTTGGACTGCTTCTTTTAGAAACAAAATACCTAATGACGGTAGATAGTATTTTTCTATTATATAGAATTATATAGAAGAGCTTGAGTTTCGACATGCCTGCTTAGCTGTCTTTTAAATTTTTGTTCAAGGGCAATTTGGATATTTAACAACAGTTAATGAAACGTGTGCTTTAATACCAAAATTGTTGGTCGGGGAAGTTTGTGCCAGTTGAAATAATAATAATAATAATACTAAATGCTCCAAAATTTCTAATGAAGTTAAAAAATAAACTAGGTTGAACAACTGTGCTTTTTACTATTCTGTGTTTAACTGTTCAACTTTCTGTGTTCATATCAAATTTAAAACTTTATAATGGCAAGCTTAAGGTTTGTATTTCTTTCCTTTTGCACCTTTCTGGAATTGTAAAGTTCTGATTTCTATATTGAAGTTTTGTTTGTGTATTAGAAAAACTGTTTGTAAGTTGTGTGATGCCAGTACACGAGAAATTTTGACAGGATTAATGGGGAGCAACACTGCCATAAAGATCCCTTAAGCCCTCAAAAAAGGCAAGTGATGAGACTGCTCTAGCTTCAAGTACCCAAAGTAGAGTAACAGCGTAGTAAATATGATTTGATCTTCCCTGCAAATATTGAACCAATTATGTCTAAATTATGTCATGTTTACTCTAATTTGCATTTTATTTTCCTTATTAGACATCATTTTGAGGTACAGTAAATACTCAGTTATTTGGTGGAGGCGGCGTATATTTATGACAAAAGGAAATGCAATTTCCTCGATTAACTCTTGAGCTTGAGGAAAGTTATATGTTTGAACAAAACATATTATTTCTTGATAGGGCCTTATATTCTTCCTACTTATGCGAGAGGTAACTACTAAAATGGACGAAAATTCCTCTAACTATTCACCTAAAAGTTTATCATTTTGTTTAGCATCAAATATGGGAGTGAAAGCGCGTCTATCTAAAAGAACAATGAAGAACACATGCATAGCAGGCTGCAAATTAAGTAATTGGAGTAGAGATGGACAAGTTGAAAAAGAATGGGCAAGCATAGGAGCAAACACTTTTGTGTATAGTATGAATGCATAAGTTCCTCTTTTCATTTAGACCGTTTAAACTTCTGATTTGTGTATTGAGCTGATTTTATATTATGGTATATGCAGGGCCCATATAATATGTTTTGTTCATGGAACGTCTATATTCTTAGACTTTAATCCAGTATATTTTGTATTCTTGGCAAGGTTGCTTCCATTAAGAGAAGTGTACTTCAGCTGAAGAGTTAATGGCTTATTTACATTTCACATGGATACAGTAAAAACTACTGTGAAATGAAAAATCTGCCAAAAGAGTTTCCTATTTCCAGAATCCAATTTATATATATATATATATATAGTTTGGTGTATTTATGCAGTGTTATAGTCTTTTTTTTGATACTTTATATTTTTCTTTGCTAACAGGATTACTCTTTGAGGGAGTATAACATAAACAACAACAACTACCCAGTATCGTCCCACAAGGTGGGGTCTGGGGAGGGTAATACGAACACAGGCCTTACCCTACCCGAAAGGGCAGAGTCTAAGACCTGGTTTGACCTTATGCTACAAAAAGAAAAAAATTAAGAGCGGCTTGTGCAGGAATGGGATGTTTTGTCATAACTCTGCCCACATTCCTCCTTGTGAGGTAAGACACTATTCTTTAACTTTTTTTAATCTGATTCTGGCAAGATAGATTGGCTCGATAAAGAAGTATGGTATACATAATAGAAAAGCTTAGGTTTCAACTGTTAGCTTAAGGTCAATAAATTTCAAGCTGAGGGCATATTGATAATTTTTGTCAAGTTTTCGACGCAGCGTGTGTTTCAACCTGCACTAGAAAGCCATGTACCATTTTTTTTGCTTTCTCTTCGACTCTTAGCACCTTCCATTTTCTCGAATTTCTACTGCAACTGGTCGAAAAACTTTTCACTAGCAAGGATTTTAAAATTCTGTTTAGAAGGCATTATGTAGAGGATGATCGACTGAAGGAGGCCTTTTCAATCGAATGGGAAATGATTATTCCCCTTTACTCTCTCATATCTGGATGAGTCTACCTTGAAAAAATTACTATATGTGTTTCTTTCTTTAGCTGTTCTCTTTATTTCTTGTCCTTGGATTGAGCAGCCATTTTCAAGCTTGTTTTAGCTGCATGCTCAACCAAAATGTCCATATTATATATCAAAGGTTATTGGTTTTTATGGTACTCAACGACTGGCTATTTCAGCATGGTCAAGACTGTGTTAATGGAATTATTGAAATGATTAAATTTCATACAAGGCTGTGTTGGCATTTCATTAGGTTCTGTTGGAGATGAACTTATTCTTTATTAGGATATCCAACATCAATATCATTGGCTTTCATCCTGGTTAATGACCATTTTAACCGGTACCTGGGTGCTTTAACCATTTCAGCTACCTACAATTTAGTCACTTATTCTCTGAAGTTCAGTTCTAGAGCCATACAGTACTCTTATGTCATCTTTTTTACATATTTTTGTATAGAAAAGTTTTATATTATGTCCATGTTGTACAGAAAAGAACTTTTCTTGTGGATATCCATATTGGTTTCTTTATGGACAACTATTTTCACTAAGAACCATTTACACACTTGGAAATAAATATTTAGGTATATATATTTTACTTTTTTTAAAAATAAAAAAATAATATTTTAATTCCGGTTAGGCTGGAATCGTGCTGGTTTATGTCAGAATGTTGACCATATTTTCTCTGCCTATTTAAGTAATTACTTAGGTTATGTTAAAGCTCTAGATGACTATTTTCTAATTTGAATTATTCTCTTAAGGAAAAAATATATGACTTTTTTGGAAGGGTCTGAACTAAGAGAAAAATTCTTAATCATGATGTATATACCAAAAAGCAAGCACATGATAGCTAATGTTTGGCCAAGATTAATCTATTTGAGAAAGGAGAGAAACAAAAGATGCATTAAAGTTGGCAAAACTTCAGTTCAACATCTGAACTATCCTACTCTTTTTCATACTTTGGGTGTAAAATATAAATCTTTGAACATAAATAATATAGAACTAATGCTTGATTTCATTAATTTTCTCAATAGCTAGAAGGACTGTTATGCCTTTGGTATTCTGTGATAATATTTTGGTTGATACTGCTGAGATCTGCTGGTCTTTGTCTAATTAGTGTGTACAAAAAGGTATTAACTTGCTTATTGAGAGAGAAAAGCCTCAATTTTTTTTACTTATATGTGATTAATTTATTTGAAGACCAAAGTGATTCATTGAGCTTAGGTTTGATAACCCTTTGTGTTATAATTTGTTTTCTCCTGAATTGATTGTTCCCTCAACTAAGAGACTATAGTAGTATCTTTTTTGCTTGTGTAATATCTACACGTGAGGTATTTTCTGTTTGTGGGGTTGATTTGTAGAGTTATGATGGCGAATTTTGTAACTGTAGAGGCATGACGGATTTGTTCATTGACATTATTATTTCTACTAATGAGTCTAGTTTTCACATTGGAGTTTAACTTGCAGAGGTTGTTGCAGACATACCCAATAGAATGTTGTCCAATATCTAAGAGTTGGACAAGACTTTATAGGGTGTTGTCATTTGAAACAGCTGGCTCTTCTAACTAGGAGCGCATGAGAACAACAACAACATTCTGATATATTTCAGCTTCACACTTCATATACAATTTTTTTCATGGCACATGGAGAGTTGGTGCTTCAGATAGACAATTATATGTGTCATTACCAAGCTAAAAGAAGTAAAATGCATTGTATAAAGAAACCATCTAATGGTAGCGTCTGCGTATTTTTAATATGAAGTGCTTCATCATGAAATGTGAGTCTTTTATATATTTGTAACTGAGACTCAAACTTCTGAGTTGATTTGGATGCTTATAGCTGAGGCTCAAATCTCTTTGCGTCATGACTCTTGACTGACATAGTATATCATTAACTGACTATTCTGAAGCACCCTTGCCAAAAAGAAAATCGAATTTTTAAATCTAATATATTGGGCCCGTGCTGGCACGGGCTAATACTACCTAGTCACAAATAGAACAGGCGCACCCCAAGGCGACACACTAGGCCGAATAAACCCCTTATCAAGGAGTTCCTGAAGCTGCTCGTTCAACTCCTTCAACTCTGCTGGTGCCATACGATACGGTGGAATAGAAATGGGCTGAGTGCCCGGCACCAGATCAATACCAAAATCAATATCCATGTCCGGTGGCATGCGTGGGAGGTCTGCAGGAAACATATCGGGAAAATCCCCCACAACAGGAACATAATCAATGCTGGGAGTCTCTGCACCGACATCCCTCACAAAGGCTAAGTAAGAAAGACAACCCTTCCCAACCATACGCTGGGCCTTCAAGAATGAAATTACCCTATTGGGAACATAATCAGTCGAACCTCGCCACTGAATCCGTGGCACACCCGGCATAGCCAATGACACTGTCTTAGCATGACAGTCCAAAATAGCACGACACGGAGATAGCCAATCCATGCCCAATATCACATCAAAGTCCACCATACATAGCAATAATAGGTCCACAACGGTCTCCAAACCCCTAATAGTCACCACACACGACCGATACACACGGTCCACAACAATAGTATCGCCCACCGGAGTAGATACACGAACAGATGAAACAAGAGACTCACGGGGCATATCCAAATAACAAGCAAAAATATGACGACACATATGAAAAAGTTGAACCGGGATCAAATAACACAGAAGCATCTCTATGGCAGACTGAGACAATACCTGTAATCACAGCATCTGAAGCAATAGCATCGGATCTAGCTGGGAGTGCATAGAAACGGGCCTGACCGCCACCTAATCGACCCCCCCTCTAGGGCGACCCCTAGCTGACTGACCTCCACCTCTAGCTGGCTGGCTGGGTGGTGGTGAAGTAACTGGCGATGAAGTCGATGGCAGACTCCTCTGCTGAGAGGAACCCCAAAGACGACGAGGACACTACCTCCACATGTGACCCACTCTCCACACTCAAAACAACTCCCGGGTGCTGGAGACGGACTGAAGGGAACCCCTAGCACCGGAATGACTAGCAGATGTATCTAGCATAGAAGAGGCCTGAACTAATGGAGCACGAGACGAAATCTGGGCTGGAAGGGCACTGAGTGATGAATGGCCCTACTGAGAACTGTGAGAACCAGGACCCGATGATGCCCCACGATAACCTGGGCGAGCTGACTGAGCATGCATGAATGGACGGCCTCTGCCGTGCTGAAACTGACCTCTCGAAGGAGAACCACCATAACTACCAGATCCCCGAGGCCTCTTGGCCTCCCTCTCATCTGGCTCCTGGCGACGAACTGACTTACTCTCGCGAGCGATGTCAACAACCTCCTCTAAAGTAGCACCAGACACCCTCTCCTTGGTCATGAGAATCATAAGCTGATAGGTGAGGCCATCAACGAACCTCCTAATCCTCTCTCTCTCCGTAGGAACCAACCAAATAACATGACGAGCAAACTCCGAGAACCTCATCTCATACTGCATCACAGTCATATCTTCTTGATGCAACCACTCGAACTGCCTACACAGCTCCTCTCTACGAGACTGTGGCACATACTTCTCCAAAAAGAGAACGGAGAATAGCTGCCAGGTAAGGGGTGCTGCACCAACAGGCCTACGCCTCTCATAAGCCTCCCACCAAGTGAAGGCAACTCCTAAAAACTGAAAAGTAGTGAAAGCGGCCCCGCTGGTCTCCAGAATACCCGCTGTGCGAAGAATCCTCTGACACTTGTCCAAGAAACCCCGGGCATCCTCACCCTCTGTACCCTGAAAGTCGTTGGCTGAAGTCTACCAAACCTTTCCAACTTGCACTGCTCGTCCTCCGGCATAGCAGGAGCTACATAGTCCTGAGCAGCTGCAACCGGCTGGGCTGGATGTGCCCCCGGTGTCTGAAATCCCTGCACGACCTGCTCAGGTGTGCAACAACGGGAGTCTGAGTGCCTCCCCCAGCCTGAGAAGTAGTTGCGGCTGTAGTAACTGAGACCGCCTGAGCTAGGCCAGTGCATACTGATAGAATCTGGGCCAGGGCCTCCTGAAGACCTGGAATCACAATGGGCACAGCTGGTGCCTGAGCTGGTGCTGCTGGAGCTTCCACAACTGGGACCTGATCATGATCCGGGGCAGCTGGTGGATCTGCAGGTGCTGCCCTAGCTGCTATGCGGGCTACACCCTTGCCCTACCGCGACCTCCACCACGTCCTCATCCTCTAGTGGCCACATCTGGTGGTGCTGGTGGTCGTCCATCCTGTCCGGCCGCTCGTGTCCTCACCATCTTTGAGAGAACAGAATAACAAAAGTTTAGTACTCGGATCGACAGATTCGTACGACAGGAATTTCAAGAATATGAAGTTTTCCTAAAGGTTCTGCAGCCTCCCGAGGATAAATACAGATGTCTCCGTACCGATCCGCGAGACTCTACTAAAGCTGCTCATGACTCGTGAGACATATGTAACCTAGGCTCTGATACCAACTTGTCACGACCCCAAATTGGACTTGGTCGTGATGGCGCCTCTCGTGAAACAAGGCCAGCCGACACAAAACCCTCAAACCATTTAAGACAGTTACAATAATTGATAAGTCATAAATAAACTATAAATCCCAAAATAAAGAGTGAAATAGATCAATTGCGGAAAACAACACAGCCCGACATCGGGGTGTCACCAGTCATGAGCATCTAAACATCCGTCTAAGAGTATGAAAAGACTACACAGTCTAGTAAAAAGCTAGTACAAGGAAAATAAAGATAGGAAGGAGAAGCACTAGGCTGCGAACGCCGAGCAGCTACCTAGTCAACTCCAAGTAAGCCTGTGGTGGAAGCAAATCAGCCCTCGCTAGCGTGCCCCGAGACTCCTGAATCTGCACACATGGTGCATGGAGTAATGTGATTGCGCCAACTCAGTAAGTAATAAAATTAAAGGCAGCTGAGCGATAAAAAAATACGTAAAACACAGTAAAATGCTATAACGAGGTAGTATAAAACCCGAACAATGCAATAAAATAGTAAAAGCTCGTAGAAACACCTTAGTTCAGTAAAAACCTCTTAAAAAACAACTTTTAGCAGTTTAAATGAGTGAATGGAAACAAGGAGAAAATATAGATACATAAATCAGCCACTCGAGCAAAATACCAACAGAATCAGCCCCTCGGGCTATCTCACAATCACTCGTATCAGCCCCTCGGGCAATAACATGGAACAACATCAGCCTCTCGGGCTATAGCACATCTCATACTGGGTACCCGCGCTCACTGGGGATGTATAGACTCCGGGAGGGGCCCCTTACGGCCCAAGTGCAATAACAAGCCATATCGTGGCATAATCAAACAGGCTCTCGGCCTTTTATCAAGCCACCTCGTAGCGTAAAACTCAGGCCTTCGACCTCATAATCATGAATCAGCACAATACCGCTGCGGCACGCAGCCCGATCCCACAATAACCTCACAACACAGGCCCTCGGCCTCACTCTGTCACAAATCTCTCAAAGCCACTCGGGCACAGTAAAATATGATGCTCAGCCCAAAATATCATTTAAGATGTCAAAACAGAGTAAATATGGCTGAGTTGTGAAAACAGTGGAATACAACACGACTGAGTACAAATATGAGGTCAAAACGGGGAGGAATAATAGTAAAAATCCCCTAAGGGTCCAAAAGAGTTGGCACGAGGCCCAAATATGGCATTCAACCCAAAACATGATGATAGCAAATAGTTTTCAATCAAATACGCGGTTAAACAGTCATACGGGACGGACTAAGTCACAATCTCCAACGGTGCACGACCCCACGCTCGTCATCTAGCGTGTGAGTTACCTCAAAGTAGCACAACGATGTGAAATCCGGGGTTTCATACCCTCAGGACAACATTTACAATCATTACTTACCTCTATCCGGTCCAAACTCTAGCCTACGCCTTTGCCACTCGTCTCGGCCTCAACTCGCGTCGAATCTATCCAAAATCAGAATCATGATGTCAAAATATGCTAAGGGAATGAAGCCTATGCAAAAATAATTAAATTACAACACAAATCCCGAAATTAACCAAACCCGACCCCCCGGGCCCATGTCTCGGAATCCAATAAAAATTACATCAATGCACTCCTTATCCTCCCACGAGTTCATACATACCAAATTTACCAAAATCCAACCACAAATGACCCCTCAAATCCCTAATTTTTGGTCTCCAATTACAAGACCTAGTTCCTTCAATATTTACCCACCAATTTCCATAAATTTCAAACCTAATCAGTGGAATAACACCATAGGAACGAGTTTTATATTCAAAAATCTTACCTCAATGAAGTTCCCTTGGATTCCCTCTTCAAAATCCCACAAAAAGCTCCAAAATTGATTTAAAAATGGTGAAAAAAGGCTGAAAATCGCGAAGGATGAAATATATACTTTCTGACCCAGGCTTCTCGCACCTGCGGTCCCTATACCACATATGCGACCAAAGCACCGCATCTGCAGTTTTCACTTAAAATCCCGATTCCGCACCTGCGATCAAACACCCGCACCTGCGCTATCGCAGGTGCGTTCGAATAGCCGCTTCTGCATTCCAGCTCTCCGTGGCCATTTCCGCATCTTCAACCCTCTGGGCGCTTCTGCGAGCCCGCACCTGCGGTCCCCTAGCCGCAGGTGTGGTTATGACAGCAGTAGAAAACTTCAGCTGCCAAACCCAACTCAAAAATCTCCCGTCAACCATCCGAAATCACCCCGAGGCTCCCGGGACCTCAACCAAAAGCACAAACAAGTCATATACCACTATCCAAACTTATACCAATCTTCAAAACACCTCAAACAACATCGAATCAACCAAACCACATCGGATTCAAGCCTAAGGTTCCAAAAATTTTTCGAATTCTGTTTTTGATCAAAAAGTCTATCAAACCATGTCCGAATGACTTGAAATTTTGCACACATCCCAAATGACACAACGGGCCTACTGCAACTCCCGGAATTCCATTCCGACTTCCATATCAAAATCTCACCTATCAACTGGAAAACACCAAAATCCATTTTTTCCAATTCAAGCCTAAATCTACTACGGACCTTCAAAACACGTTCCGATCACGCTCCTAAGACCCAAATCAACTCCTGAAGCTATAAGAACCATCGAAATTCACATTCGAGCCCTTTTTCACATAAGTCAACATCCGGTTGACTTTTCCAACCTAAGCTTACTCAATAGAGACTAAGTGTCTCAAACCTTACCACAACCTCTCTGAACCCGAACCTATCAACCCGATAACATATAATACAACTGAACAAGACAATAAGAAGCAGAAATGGGGGAAACGGAGCGGTAACACATGAGACAACTGGCCGGGTCGTTACAATGCCCCATCTTGTCCAATAGTCACATCCCTGGTATCATCATGTTGAACCTTGTCCTTGAGGACAATCACATGAGGATCATCATACTGGCGGTCTTTGATGCGATCAAACAAGGAAGACCGAGAAACCACACAAGCTAGAACCCTACTGGGCTTCGAAATATCCAATCTCACAAGCTAGTTGGCCAAATCCTGAACATCAACCGCAAGAGGTCTCTCCCCAACAGCAATAAATGCAATGCTTCCTATACTCACTGCCTTCCTACTCAAGGCAACAACTACCACATTGGCCTTTCTCGGGTGGTACAAAATGGTAATATCATAGTCCTTTAGCATCTCCAACCATCTCTACTGCCTCAAATTGAACAAGTGCTTGAGGCTACGATGATCTATAAACACCTCACAAGACACACCATAGAGATAGTGCCTCAAAATCTTCAACGCGTGAACAATGGCAGCCAACTCCAAATCATGAACGTGGTAGTTCTTTTCATGGGGTTTCAACTAGCGTGAAGCATAAGAAATCACAATAACCTCTTCCATCAAAACATGCCCGATACCGATTTGAGAGGCATCACAATATGACGGCAGAACTAACACTGGAGTTGTGGTCAAGGCAGTCTTGAGCTTCTGAAAGCTCGCCTCACACTCATCCGACCACCTGAAAGGAGAACCCTTTTGGGTCAATTTGGTCAAGGGTGATGCAATAGAAGAAAAACCCTGCAAGAACCGATGGTAATAACCTGCCAAGCCAAGAAAGTTACGAATCTTTGTGGTTGAGGTTGGTCTGGGCCAACTCTAGACTGCCTCTATCTTCTTTGGACCCACCTGAATACCCTCACTGGACACCACGCCACTGAACTGAGCCAAAATTCACACTTGGAGAACTTAGCATAAAGCTTCTTCTCTCTCAATCGCTACAACATAATCCGCAAATGCTGGGCATGCTCCTCCTAGCTACGAGAGTACACAAGATATCATTAATGAATACAATAACGAATGAGTCGAGATAAGGTAGAAACACGTTGTTCATCAAATGCATGAACATTGCTGGGGCATTGGTCAGCCCAAAAGATATCACAAAGAACTCATAATGACCATATCGGGTCCTGAAAGCTGTCTTAAGAATGTCCGAGTCCTTGATCTTCAACTGGTGATACCCTGACCTCAAATCAATCTTGGAGAATACCCTCGCTCCCTGAAGTTTTTCAAATAAATCATCAATACAAGGCAAAGGATACTTGTTCTTGATAGTGACTTTGTTCAACTGCCTGTAGTCAATGCACATTCTCATAGTGCCATCCTTCTTCTTCACAAATAGAACTGGTGCACCCAAGGTGACACAGTAGGCCGAATAAACCCATTATCGAGGAGTTCCTAATGTTTCTCCTTTAATTACTTTAACTCGATCGGTGCCATACGATACGGTGAAATAGAAATGGCCTAAGTGCCCGATACCAAATCAATACTGAAGTTAATATCCCTGTGCAGTGGCACACTCGGCAGGTCTGCAGAAAACACATCCTGAAAATCTCGCACCACCGGAACTGAATCAATAGTAGGAGTATCTACACATACATCCCTAACAAAGGCCAAATAAGAGAGACAACCCTTCCCAACCATCCACTGGGCTTTCAAGAACAAAATCACTCTACTGGGAACATAATCTGACGAACCTCGCCACTCAATCCGTGGCAATCCCGGCATAGCCAACGTCACCGTCTTAGCATGACAGTCCAAAATAGCATGACACAAGACAACCAATCCATGCCCAATATCATATCAAAGTCAACCATACAAAGCAGCAACAGATCCACTCTAGTCTCTAGTCCTCCAATAGTCACTACACATGACTGATATACACGATCCACAACAATGGTATTGCCCACCAGCATAGATACATTAACAGACGATACAAGAGACTCGCGGGGCGTATCCAAATAACGAGCAAAATATAGCGAACGCATATGAAAAAGTNGGATCAATAAAAGAAAGATAAGGAAAGTGTACAAGATTCCAATCGGGCTACCTCTGAAGGAAGGTGGCGGCGAGGAAGGGTATTTCGAATCTCGATCAAATAGCGTAGCACGGGACCGCGCCAAGCATAGCGAGTTAGGTATGGGCTTTCTTTCACTACCAGAATCACCATTTGGCAGGGCTACTAGGACTTGGGTCTATGCTGGGATGAACCTCCCATAAGGGGGGGACAGAACCTCTTGATATGACCAAATCTCTACACTCAAAGCAACCTCTATTGGCCACTGGCAATAGGTACTGAAGGGAGCCCCGAACACTGGGATAACTGCTAGAAGTACCAAGCATAGATGAACCCTGAGTTGATGGTGCATGAGACGAACTCTGAGTTGGAAGGGCACTGAGAGATGAGTGGACATGCTGAGAACTATGAGAACCATGGCCAGATGATGCACCACGGTGAACTGGACGAGCCGTCTGAGCATGCCTGAAGGGACGACCCATGCCGTGGTGAAACTAACCTTAAGAAGGAACACCACCAAAACTACCAAATCTACGAGGCCTCTTGGCCTCCCTCTCTACTCTCTCCTGGCGGCGAACCGACTCTATATCCCGAGCAATGTCCACAAACTCCTCAAAAGAAGCACCAGAAACCCTCTCTCTAGTCAGAAGAATCTGCAATTGATATGTGAGGCCATCAATGAACCTCCTGATCCTCTCCCTATCTGTGAGAACCAACCAGATAGCATGACAAGCCAACTCCGAGAATCTCATCTCATACTGCATCACATATCATCCTGACGCACCGAGGAGATTGGTGTAAAAATTGTTTATTATCAGTTTATTCTAAGAAATGCGGGGACTATCTGTATACGGTAAAAATCAGACGGCTCAATTTTATGATCATTAGGGCACCTCGTAGAGACCACCCCCGGAAGGCTCAAAGTTTAGCTCGGAGTTCGCCCCTCAGGGTTCATAATGATTGACCTCAAGGCAATGTAAAGCAACAGTTATGATGCACTAGAGGGAAGTTCCCAAAGCACATGATTAAAGCCGACCTAGCCTACTAGGCTAGTTCAAGCCCGTACAGTGGCATTGAATGGTTGTGCCAACCTCATGTCTTTTTAATAAATGCACTTCGTACTATGTTATGATTCCCCTCCTCTATAAAGGGAACCCTTGTCATTTTGTAAAAGACACAATATACAACACACTACCTTCAATACAAGAACATTCTCTGCTCTCTAACTAAAACATACTCTCTATTTGATTCTATTGCTTACATTTATTGTCTTACTTATATTTATTACATTTCATCAATTGTTCTTCATTTATTGCTCATTATTGGTCATAAAGAGCCGCCATCAAATTTATAACAACTGTTAATCCTCCATTAACTGCCGTTAGCCGGGCATCCGACTCAACCTCGAGGCCCCGTATACGTAAGATCGAGGCCCCGATTTCCAGCCATTCGGTTTGATTATTACACTATCTACAAGATATTATCTTATTTTCTAATCTTTCACTTAGCATCTATCGCTTAACAACTAGCATAAAAACAGATCGTGTATTTTTAGAGCCACAAAATCAAATCTAATTGTTATTACCATTTTCAAGGTAAATAGTTTGGCGCCCACCGCGGGGCTAAAAATAATAGTGATTGTTTTCTTGCTGGTTTACTACATAACGCAAGTTATCTTTCACACTTTTTCTTGTCCAAGATCTTTGATTTTAGGTCAAAATGTCTAACTCAGTAAACGCACATGTAAACAACGGTCGTGAGGACCATGGAGAAAATGGTGTAGCTGTTCCAGGTGTTGGTGTACCACCACGAAACCCTGAGGATGCACCGGAACCAATTCCCGTGGACTTGGTCTCACGCAACGCCTTAACACGTCGAGATTAGCTCCAACACCAAACAGGAGTATACATCATGAAAACCAACAGGAAGCCTAAAAAACCCCGGCTCAGGAGGGGTTAGCCTTCACGTCATCTTCGAGATGTTACAGGCACAATAGTTGGCGATTGCTCAACTGCAAAGCCACCAGAAAACTCCCAGCACGGTAGCACTGGAAACGACTCCCTAAGCCGAGCAGGTACCAGAAAGATCAAGCAATAACGGGTCGACAGCCGACCCCGCCATCATAAAGATGCTCGAGGACCTCACAAAGAGGATCGAGTTGGGCAAGAAAAAGATAGAAGCCAACAACAAGAAGGTAGAGACCTACAATTCCAGGGTCGATCAAATTCCGGGCACACCCCCGATCCTGAAGGGTGTAGATTCGAAGAAGTTCATACAAAAGTCGTTCCTACAGGAAGTGGCTCCAAAACCATTTCAAAGAAGTTCAGAATGCCCGACCTTCCAAAGCACAATAGAACCTCGGACCCTAACGAGCACGTCACTTCTTACAGTTGTGCAGTGAAGGGCAACAACCTAAAGTACGACGAGATTGAATCCATCCTACTAAAGAAGTTCAGAGAGACGCTTTCAAAAGGGGTGATGATATGGTATCACAACCTAGCCCTAAACTCGATAGACTCGTTTGCCATGCCGGCAGATTCCTTCATAAAGGCGCATGCTGGTGCCATCAAGGTAGCTACAAGGAAATCAGACGTCTTCAAAATCAAGCAAAGGGAGAACGAGATGCTGCGAGAGTTTGTGTCTCGCTTTCAAATGAAACGAATGGAAATACCGCCAGTCTCTAACGACTGGGTAGTGCGGGCCTTCACGGTTTGAACGAGCGAAGCTCGGTGGCTTTGAAGCAATTAAAGCAGAACTTGGTTGAATATCCCGTTGTGACTTAGTTGGATATCCACAACCGATATCAGTCGAAGATTAGGGTCGAGGAGGACCAACTAGGAGCCCTGTCGGGCTCACTATATCCTAGCAGGCTCCCAAAAAAGGAGCTGAAACCGAACAAGGAAAGATACCAACCATACACCGAAGATAGAAGAAATGCCCCAAGGCATACCCCGAAATGATCGAAGGATGGATCGAGGTCAGAATCCTCGGGGACTTATAAGCAGAGTCGGATTCGACAGGCATACAGGACAGACGGAGGCACACCGCCTTTCTGAATACAACTTCAACATTGACATCTCGTACATCGTATCTGCCATCCGCAAAATCAGAGATACTAGGTGGCCAAGACCTGTATAGTCAGACCCGTCACAACAGAACCCCAACTTAGTCTGTGAATTCCATGGCACGCACGGTCATAGGACAGAAGAATGCAGACAGCTCCGAGAAGAAGTAGCCCGACTACTCAGCAAAAGGCACTACCCTCCGAGAGTTCCTCAGCGACCGAGCCAAAAACCAATATCGGGAAAGAGAGGCAAACAGGAAAACCGAAACAAAAAAACCAAAACATGTCATCCACATGATTTTCGGGGGAGTCGACATCCCGCAGGAACCCATTGTCAAAAGAAAAAAAATATCCATCACCTGGGAGAAGCGAACTCGGGGTTACATACCCGAGGAAGCTCTCACATTCAGCGACGAGGGCATTGCGACCTTGTCTCAACCTCATAACGATGCACTGGTAATCTCTTTTCTTGTAAATACATTTCAAATTAAACGTGTGCCTGTGGATCCAGGTAGCTCATCTAACATTATCAGGTTGAGGGTGGTGGAGCAGCTCGGACTGCTCGATTAAATCGTGCCCGCCTCTCGAGTCCACAACGGATTCAACATGGCAAGCGAAACAACGAAAGGAGAAATCACCCTCCCGGTCAACATCGCCGGCGCGATCCAAAATATCGATTTCCATGTCATCGAAAGAGACATGAGGTACAACGCCTTACTTTGAAGGCCATGGATACACTGCATGAGGGAAGTACCATCAACCCTTCATCAAATGATGAATTTTCTGACGAAGGACGATATAAAAACTGTATAGGGAAAAACATGCAACGAGGGAAATATTAGCGGTGCACGATGTGACACCAGCACCGACGCCTCCCACATCGAAGGAGTCAAAGGATAAGCAAACAGAAAAGTAGCAATCAAGAGACACGTTCTCGACTATGCCCAAATAAAACAAGCAAAGGACCGTGCCGTGTCCTAAAAGAAAACGTTTGAAGGCATATCGAGGCTCGAAGCGCCATCGCCACAAAGGTATAACCATCCCCTTTTAATTCACATTTTACACTAACCTTTGTACAGGTGTCTGATCAAAGCAGTCAAAACGCCAGCCAGCTTGAAGACCTTAGGTTTCAAAGCATACGTTGCACTCTTTTCCTTCGATCGGGTTTTATCCCAAGAAGGGTTTTACCGACAAGGTTTTTAACGAGGCAACATCTATGTGCTGCCTAAGGAAGACTCAACAAGTATTCAAGGCTTCTCTTCAATCAACCTCGAATATTGGAGGGCATTCCCCCGGAAGTTCGCCTCCTCGGAGAAGCCAAGATGTGCTAAATGGGGTCTCGATAGGAAAACGATCTACCAAGCCAAACGATCGAACAAACCGTGTCCGTATAGAATAACTGAGCCCTCGACAGCAAAAACGTGTATACTTGTACCAAGTAATCAAAGAATACTCCCCCCTCCATCAAAGCATTTCGTGTTTCAAAGAAGTTCGGTATTGTTTACAAAAACAGCTCCAGAAGCAAATCCCAAACACTCAGGGACTGACGTCAAAAACTCGAAGTCGTATGACCTCCGGGTTGGAAGCTTCAAACATCTAAGCCCTCAATGAGGCAACATCAAGGTTACAAAAATGGCTCCAAAAGCCAAAACATCCCGAACCCTCGGGGACTGGCGTCAAAAACTCGAAACCGTATGACCCCCAGGTCAGAAACTTCAAACTCGTAAGCCCTCACTGAGGCAACGTCATTACAAAAATGGCTCCAGAGCCAAGAAAACTTTCAATGTCTCGGGGACTGCCGCCAATTGCCATCCTATCGACTTATCAAAACCCGAGGCCATAAGACCCCATATGGGCAACCTCGACGTTGTAAGACCTTTATAAAACAACACCAAAAACTGCAAGACCTCAAGCAAGGCATGAACCATACTTGTACCAAGTAATCAAAACTGTAAGACCTCAAGCAAGGCATGAACCATACTTGTGCCAAGTAACCAAAACTGTAAGACCTCAAGTAAGGCATGTAAAAATTATAAGACCTTACAAAAAGGCATTATGCCGACATTAAAGTTAAGGCTATATATTCGAACTTTTAAGACCCGTAAAAAGACATACCCTCGATATAGACGCCAAAACTACTTCATTCGGGAACTAAAAGGCTACGGCCAGACATGACTACGGTCATAAGGCTCCGACCAAACTAATGCGACTCGGGGATGCCCGACCGTCGCTATAAAATTACAGGCCTTCAATTACTTCAAAGTACTTCGAAAAGAACCGGTTAAACAGGCTACCCTCGACATAGGCAAAAGAGCTTCGACCATGTCAGCTCCAAATTATAGGCTTCGAAACACTCAGCCACCGAGCAAAACCTCCCGAGGTGCTCGTTCATCACTGCATAACGACTCACAATCGAGGTTTTTATCGAACCGTCGAAGAGTCAGGAAAACACAACTTCAAAAAGTCCTTAACGAGGGAAAAATAAAGCCTATATTAGAGGTCGTACCGACCCAATGCGTAAGATCCACTGTCGCCAGCCCGTACTAGAGGTCGTACTGACCCAATGCGTAAGAGCCACTGTGGCCAGCCCATATAAAGGGTCGTACCAACCCAATGCGTAAGAGCCACTGCCACCGGCCTATATTAGAGGTCGTACCGACCTAACGCGTAAGAGCCTAAGGGCCAGCCTTAAATTCAAAAACTTAATGGTCAATGAGCTCGAGTCGAAAACCGACTTGGAGACTGAACCCAAAACAGTTAACTGAATATACCTAAGAACAAAAGCATAAGAGCTTAAATGCCAGCTTATACTAAAAGGTCGTACCGACCCAATGCGTAAGAGCCTAAGGGCCAGCTTAAATCCAAAAACTTGGAGATCAATAAACTAATGTCGAAACCCGACTTGAAGATCGAACCCAAACACAGTGAAGAATGCCTAAAGACAAACACGTAATATCCTACGGGCCAGCCCAACGAGTCTCGGGGCCATATTGAAAGCCTAAGGGTTTCTTACCCCAAGGCCCAATTTTGTTCGGCTAACCATTGACAAAGCGTCGAAATTCAAAGCAAAGAAAGACGTGCACATGCGAAGAAGAATGGAACCAAAAGTTTTCCTTCTATAATTACATAAGATTGAAAAGAAAAAAACCTAAGCCTACGTTCCCTTCGGGGACTGTGGCCCACCAGCCTCCTCCCTATTGTCTTCGACATCGGACGGAAGGAACTTGGCATCATATTCATCCGCCTTTGCCTGCTTTATCTCTCCCAAAAGATCAAAAACCCTAGCGTGGATCTCCTCGAGGGTTTCCCTTCAAGATTTGCACCGAGCATACTCATTGCTTCTGCTCTCACGGTCGAGAGTCCCTCTCAGCTCAACTCGTGCATCCGCAGCGTCCTTCAAATGGACGGCCACCTTCTTATCAGCCTTAGTTTGGATCGCTTCGGCTTCAGCCCGGGCATCCGTAACTTCATCCTTTATCTTCAGAAGCTCAGACTCGAGCCTTGTAATCATGTCCATTCGGACCGAGCTATTCTCACAAGCGTTGCGGAGTTGTACTTCGAGGGCGGAAGCCTTGGCCAAAGCATCCTTCTTAGCCGCAACCTGGACGTCCACCCGAGCCTTTAGCTCATCGCACTCACACTTGGCTTGACCAACTTCGCTCCAAAGGCATTCCAGGTCCTCTGTCTTTTTTTTGCAACTGAAGTAAACGAAACATTAGCCTCAGAAGATAGAAGAAGAAACATGCACTCCCTTGGAAGAAAAGTTACCTGCTCCTCGAGGTAGCTTTCGTAGTTCAGACTTTGACTCAACTCATACCGAAAGTGTGCCAACTCGTCTTCCCTTCATCGCAAAGAAGCCTGAGGGATTTCTTCCCATCCACGGCTTTTCACAGCCTGGCCTCACTAAGAAGAAGCTCAGACTTGAGCTTGTTAAAAGCCTATGAAAGAGAAACTCAATAAGAGAGTAAAAATTGCAAAAACTAAAAAACCAATACGATCGGCCAAAACTCACCACAGAGGAGAGACACTGAGCTTCCTCAAAAGTCGAGCGCACATCTACTAGTCTGGCTCCATCAACCCCAGTAAAACCGCTCCCGATTGGGATATGGTCGCTCGATATGTGTGTCCCCTGGCTTCGAACATCCCTCGAAGTTCCTTCGACGGGAGAAGAAGTCGACGGAAGAGAACCCACGTTCCTCGAGGTACCTTCGATGGGAAAAGAAGATGGCAGCGAAGGAGGTACCGTTTTTCTAAAGCCAGAGATCTTGGGTGCTGTAGGCTCAGCTGATACATCCTCTCTGAGCCTTCGGGCTGGACCCGTCTTGCTATAAGCATCGCCGCCCTGCGAGGGCCCTTTTCACTTATTATTATTATTATTCCTCGGCTCCAAAGCTGACAATCCTTCTCCCTCTCCGAGAGAACACGATCTCACCTCAAAGAACTCCCCAATGTCTATGATGACGGAGTTAGTACGCATAAAAAGAAAGTGCCTTTCGAAAAAAGAGAAAATCACATAGCACGTACCGTGGTGTTTTGCCTCCCATCTACCCTTAGACAAATCTCACCACTTACGTTCATCATAAGACGAGTGGGTCGCCAACTTCGAACCCCAATCCGTAAAGTTGGGGACCTTGTATGGCATCCATGGAATTGCTGCAGAAAGGGAAAGAAAGGCGCATTTATGGAGCCCGCCTCCACCATAAAAGAAACGAAGGCACAAGTGTACCACATACGTGTAAAATTCCATTCCTCGAGAAATGGCAGAAACTCCACGGGGATAATGTCAATAGTCCGTACTCGGACGATTGGCTCATCCACCCCCGCTTCCCATCTTCTTCATCATCGACAACGGAGGGCCTGGGTGATCGGCATCGTAGGGTTAATAGGCCTCGGTGGTGAAAAGGTCGGTACAGGCTGATGAGATGACTAAGGGTGAACTCAAACCCTGCTTCCTCCGCAAAGAATCTCATCATCAATACTAACCTCCAAAACGTTGGATGAACCTGAGCCAAGGTAGCCCGATACTTTCGACATAAGTCGAGCACAACCCTAGCAAGGGGGCCCAGCGTAAAGGGGTACGTGTATACGTTCAAAAACCCCTCGGCATGATCCATGATGCTCTCTTCAGGGGAAGGTACTTGTAGTACTACCTTTTCCCCCCATCCACAATCTTTCCTCACCGCTCGAGGTGCCCCTCTACTATTAAAGAAATAAACTTCGAGGCATACTCCCAATGACCCTGAACATTGGGAGGTTTTTCTGACAAAAAGTCCCTCCTCAAAACAAAATGTCTTGAGGTTGCCTCGCCTGACACCGACGGCACAGCACCAACCAGGCGGGAACCGGAGGCGGAACTTCTTTCTCCTTACCGAACGGATCCTGGCGTAGCAGCCATAACTATGGTAAAATCATAGATGGAGCAGGAGTTTGAGCGAGGCTTCAAAGGTAAAATGGTGAAAGACCTAATGCAGGAAAGAAGAACACTATGAAGGAGGATAGCTACTCAGAATAGCGGAATCCTCAAAGCAGGGAAGACAAACGTATATATAGAGCAAACGGCGACTGTCTGCCTGCCTCAAACGCCATTAAAAATATTAACTAAGCCATTATCACTTTGGGAAGATGTAACGGCGGGATCGCCTCAGTAGTTTTATAACCATGTCACGACATTTTGGGGATTAATGACCCCCTCATCAACCTAGCCTCGAGATGGTACCCGATCTCGAGGATTTCTGCTTCCATGACTGAAGGTTCTAAAGAGCCATTAATATCACTATGAGCCTCAAGATGGTTCCCGATCTCGAGGATCTCTGTCAAAAAGAAGATAGGCTCTAATAGGCCATTAATATCATTATAAGCCTCGAGATGGTGCCCAATCTCGAGGATCTCTGTCAAAACGAAAGATAAGCTCTAAGGAGCTACTCATATAAGCCTGACCTCGAGGTGGTACCCTACCTCGAGGATTTCTGCTATTGCGAATAGGACCATTAATATAATTATGAGCCTCCAGATGGTGCCCGATCACGAGGATCTATGTCAAAACGAAAGATAAGCTCTAAGGAGCTACTCATATAAGCCTGACCTCGAGGTGGTACCCTACCTCGAGAATTTCTACTATTTCGAATGTGGGCCATTCACCCAATTTTCTAGCCCTCGAGCTACATGAGCCCGAGCCAATTTTCATTCGAGAATTACTATTGAAGCCTCAGGGCTATTTTCGCCTTCGGATCAAGTTAAGTGCTCTCTCAATTACTTTAATCCGGGGCCATCCGAGTCCAAGCATACCCTCATCCGGGATCTATCTGTAACGCCTCAGGGCTATCTCCATTCTAAGTTCAAATAAAACAATTTTTAGGCTGCCCAAGCTCGAGCAAACTCTCACTCGGGGACTGTCCGTGAAAGTCCTAGGGCTATCTTTATTCTCAGATGGTCGAGCAAAATCTCCCTCGAAGACTATAAAAGGCTAAAATTCATTTTAAAATTTGAAGCCTCACTCTCGCTCAATTCAAGTACAGAGGTCACGGCGGCCTAAGTTTGTATTAATTCAATCCGGGCTCAATTTGACGAACGTCAAAGGGTTCCAGGGAATATCGTATTAACCAATTGTGAACCGAGGGGATACCTACTCCCGGATCCGATATTTAGACCAATGGGTAAAGCCACATGCTCAGATTCTTCACAAATGCAAATATAGGGAAATCCAGCACAAATCAGAGACAAATTGAAGAAAAATTTTTGTATTATTAAATGATGATTACAAAAGCCCCACGGAGGGTCCTTACACAGAAACAAAGAAGCAAAAAGAAAAATATATAACAACTAAAATTCTAATCCACCCTAGGGGGCAATATCTTCGAGAACCATTTCCTTGGGAGCCTCATCTCGGTCTTCCAAACGGCATCTTCAAGGATCTAGAAGAAGCAGAAAATGATGAAGAAGAAGCAGAAAACGATGAAGAAGAAGCACAAAAAGATGAAGAAGAGGCCGTAGCCCAAGAGCAAAAGCTCTTAGCAGGTCTAGAAAATTACAGCCTGATGGAAAAATTAGAGAGCGTAGGCCTTACCGGCATGGCTACTTTGATTCCACTTCTTGGAACACTGAGTCGTGCAAGTTAGTAGCTGGTAGTGCCGCTTCACTCCACGGAAAGCAAAAGGGGTAAAGCGCTACACCAGGCCGAAGTAGGGAGGTGAGCACCAATGTAAAGTTCGAACATCCTCAGGAGCAGCAGTATAAAGTTTGAATATCTTCCTGAGTAGGAAGAATTCGGCGCCCCTCTCTCACCGTCTCGAGCCAACGACGACAGCAGTAGCAACAACAACAAAAAAAAAATCAGTGTAATCCCACTCAGTAGGGGAGAGCTCTTAGAAAGAGCCATAACATAACTGGCGAGAACACTGCCGTGTGACCTTACGGCCACGGGCTTTAAACATGGGAAATAAAATTGGATGAAGACGAAGAGAAGTAAGGAGTCAAAGGCTATTAAAGAATGACTGAATGAAGTTTTGATTCAAGAAAGCTTCCATTTATAGAAAGGAGGTAGCATAACCAATAGCACAATCAATACTTTGTGAAACGTACCAACAGCGCAATCAATGTCTTTGGAAAATGGATCCACAGGCGCAATCAATGCATGTTGGGAGACGTATGGTGATGATATTATTGCCTTGAAAAAGTAAATTGGCGCTACGTCAAATGTTCCTAGGAAAGACGTATCGATGGGACGTCTCAGTTATCTCAAAATCTTGCATCATAAGCATGAAATCATCGCAAGAGGCTCGAGGAGATCGGTGTCAAAATCGTTTATTATCATTTTATTCTAAGAAACACAGGGACTATCTGTATACGGTAAAAATTAGAGGGCTCGATTTTATGATCATTAGGGTGCCTCGTAGAGACCACCCCCGGAAGGCTCGAAGTTTAGCTCGGAGTTCTCCCCTAAGGCTTCATAATGATCGACCTCAAGGCAATGTAAAGCAACGGTTTTGATGCACTAGCGGGAAGTTCCCAAAGCACATGATTAAAGTTGACCTAGCCTACTAGGCTAGTTCAAGCCCGTACAGTGGCATTGAATGGCTATGCCAACCTTATGTCTTTTTAGTAAATGCACTTTGTACTATGTTATGATTCCCCTCCTCTATAAAGGGAACCCTTGCATTTTGTAAAAGACACAATATACAACACACTACCTTCAATACAAGAATATTCTCTGCTCTCTAACTAAAATATACTCTCTATTTGATTCTATTGCTTACATTTATTGTCTTACTTATATTTATTACATTTCATCAATTGTTCTTCATTTATTGCTCATTATTGGTCATAAAGAGCCGCCATCAAATTTATCATAACTATTAATCCTCCATCGACTGCCCTTAGTCAGGCATCCGACTCGACCTCGAGGCCCCATATACGCAAGCTCGAGGCCTCGATTTCCAGCCATTCGATTTGATTATTGCACTATCTACAAGTTATTATATTATTTTCTAATCTTCCACTTAGCATCTATTGCCTAACAACTAGCATAAAAATAGATCGCGTATTTTTAGAACCACAAAATCAAATCTAATTGTTATTACCATTTTCAAGGTAAACACACGAGTCTACCCATACAAATTTCATCAAAATACGACATCATTTGGTCCCTTAAATCCCCAAATTACTCTCTCAAAAATTCCAAGCCCTAACCCCTTATTTAACATAAAAAATCCTACGAATTAGGTGGGAAATCAACGGGAAAACACCATAGCTAATGATAATAGAGCTCAAGAAACTTACCTCAGTGAAAACCCTTGAATCCCCTTCAAAAATCACCCAAAAAGCTCCAAGGTCCGACTTGAAAATGGTGGAAATGAACAAAAATTCGCAAAGTCTTCTATCTATAGGTTCTGCCCAGGCTTTTTGCACGTGCGGCTCATCTGCGCACCTGCGGTGCCGCTTTTGCACAAAAATCTTCGCATCTGCGAAAAATCACTTAAATTCCCATCTCCACACCTGCGCTCTCTATCCGCTTCTGCGACCTCGCAAGTGCAGAAAACACCTCACACCTACGGCCATTGCAAGACCTCCTCTCTTCCACTTCTGCGGGCAACTACCCGCTTTTGCGGGCCCACAGATGCGTACAACCAGTCACACATGCGGTCTCTGCCAGTCCTCCTCTCTTCCGCTTCTGTGGGCTCGCAGATGCGTATAAAAAGTCGCACATGTGGTCTTTCCCAATCCAACACACTTATTCACCTGTGTCCATCCCACCGCACCTGCGGAAATACCCTCGCAGGTGCGATTACACCAGCAATAGGCCAACTTCTGCAATTTTCCAAACTTCAAACTTGATCTGTTAACCACCTGAAACACACCCGAGGCCCCTGGGACCTCAACCAAACATACCAACAAGTCATATATCAACATACAAACTTAGTCGAGCCTTCGAATCACTCAAAACAACATCAAAATACCAAATTACCCTTGAATTCAAGGCTAAGAACTTCTAAACTTTCAAATTTCACAAACGATGCTGAAACCTATCAAATCACGTCGGAATGACCTCAAATTTTGCACACAAGTCTGAAATGACAACACTAAACTACTCCAACTTCCGGAAATCCAATCCGATCCCAATATCAAAATTTTCAGTCCCGGCCAAAATCGCCAAAATTTCAACTTTCGCTAATTCATGCCTAATTCTACCACGAACCTCCAAATCAAATTTCGGACGCGCTTCTAAATCCAAAATCACCTAACAGAGCTAACGGAATCATCAAAATTCAAATCTCAGATCATTTACACAAAAGTCAACATCCGGTCAACTTATCCAACTAAAACCTTCTCCTAAGAGACTAAGTGTCTCAGTTCACTCCAAAACCACTCCAGACCCGAACTAACTGACCCGGTAAGACATAATACAGATGTAGAGCACAAAAGAAGCAGGAAATGGGGGAACGAGGCTATAAATCTCGAAATGACCAGCCGGGTCATTACAGGTACATGTTCAATATAATATTTAAGACTTGTCTGTGAAGTTTGATTAAAAACAGGAATTGGTTTTACGTGATTCAGACGTCCGATTGAGAAAGTAGAAATTTCAAAGTGTTCTTGAGAATTTCATTCGATTTGGTGCTAAATTCGTGTTTCTAGGTGTTATTTTGGCAATTTGATCGCGCGAACAAGTTCGTATGATGTTTTAAGACTTGTGTGCATGTTTGGTTTGGAGCCCTGAGGGCTCGGGTGAGTTTCATATAGGCTACGGAGTGATTTGAACTTGGAAAAAATTTGTTGGTGTAACTAACAGGTTGCAGGCCTCTAATATCGCATTTGCGAGATCAAGGCATTGCAATTGCGACCTCTGAGGGGTTCGCATTTGCTAAGTAATTCTCGCATTTGCAAGGAGGAGTTGGGCCAGTAGTGTTCGCAATTGTGAACTTTCCTTCGCATTTGCGATGAAAGCAGGAATGGGGAGCCTTCGCAATTGCAATAGGTTCTTCGCATTTGCGAGCTTTGCAGTTGTGAAGCTCAGGTTGGAAATGCGACACCTGCAACTGATCAAAATGACTTTTAGACTGGATTTTTCATTCATTCTCCAAATTTTCAAAACCTAGAACACAAGAGGCAATTTTCTAAAGACTTCTTCTTTCCCAAATCATAGGTAAGTGATTCTTAACTAGTTTCTTTTAATCTTTCACTTTATGTTACAATATTTCAACCTAGAATCTAAGGTTTTCATGGTGGAATTGAGGATTTTTGGGAAGAAATTAGGGATTTGATAAATTGAGGATTTAGACCCAAAATTGAGATCGGATTCCAAAACCAATTGTATTTCAGGGCTCGGGGGGTGAATGGGTAATTAGTTTTTTGTCCGAATTTCGGATTTGGACGAAGCAGGCCCGGATGTTGACTTTTGTTGACTTTTTCAATAATGACCACAATTGAGTCTTTTGTTATTATGAGTGATTCCTAAGGCATATTTTGGAATATTTGGTTGGTAATTGCTAGATATTATTGGTTCGGAGGCGTGTTTGAAAGGCAAAGCTATCATTGAGCTTTGAGGGGCCTTTGGTTTGAGGTAAGTGGCTTGCCTAACCTTTTGTGGGAGAACTCCCCATAGGATTTGGTATTGTATGATATATGAGCACCGTGTACGTGAGCTGACGAGTGTGTACATGGGCTATTTGTTGAAAAACCCCGTATTCATTAAGCAAATATTTGTTTTTCTTTAATTGAGCAATCACAAGCATATGTAACTATCCTGTTTAGTCTAGGAAAGCATGTCTACGTGCCTTAACTGCCTTAACTTCCTACTGAACTCTGTGCAGCATGTTAGTGGTATTAGTTGGTTTTCTTTGTACAAACTTGATCTAAACTGTAGTTTTCAATTGCCGTGACTATTAATTATATTGGCTGAGTTGCATATTTACTTTGGGACTACAGAATGGTATTCCGGGAGATCCCCCTGTACTGCATATTTTCTTTGGGACTACGAAATGGTATTCTGGTAGATCCCCCATCACTGCATATTACTTTGGGACTACGAAACGGTATTTCAGGAGATCCCACTACACATTTACGTTTGGAACTACGGGACGGTATCCCGGGAGATCCCCTGTTGCTATTACTTCGTTCTAAGCTGTTGCTTTTCACTGAATTCTATCCCTATTAGATTTTCCGTATTTAGTTTTTATTGTAATATTCTTTTTGTCTTATTGCATTATATTTATACCAGCAGGGCCCTGACCTGATCTCATCACTACTCGACCGAGGTTAGGCTTGGCACTTACTGGGTACCGTTGTGGTGTACTCATGCCCTTTCCTACACATGTTTTACTGTGTGCAGATCCAGGTACTACCTATCAGCCTCGAGTCTAGCTGTGTGGTTGCTGCTTCAGGAGACTTCAAGCTACATCTACCTCGTTCGCAGACCTCGGAGTCCCCTTCTATCCCCTATGTTCATTTTTCTTCTTTTTCGTAGAAATGATGTATAGAACAGATACGACTTCTTAGATGCTTGTGACATTGCGACATTCTGGGTTTTGGGAAAAGTGATTATTGTATATGCCGAGCGGCATCGTTTCTGCTTATTAACTATATTCGTTAGCTGTTATTCTTGTGTTTTCATTTTTCTTTCGCAATATTAGGCTTACCTAGTCGTAGAGATTGGGTGTCGTTGTGACAGTTCACGGAGGGAGAAAATGGGTCGTGATAGCTATGCTTACAACTAACTGAATACTCATTCGCATTCCACATAGCAAGTCACAATCCATTCCATATGAAAAATGGAAAAGAAGAAAATCCAACTTGAAATATTTCCAAGTGTGTGTGGGGGGTATTTAGATAAAGTGCAAGTTCTTAAACCCAAAAGGATAAAAATCGGATCGAAAACTGTTGATTCCGTTTTCATAAGATATGCAACAAATAGTAAGGCATATCGTTTTTTGATTCATAAATTAGAAAATCCTGACATTCATATTAATATGGTAATCGAATCAGATAATGCTGAATTCTTGAGAATATTTATTCGTATAAAAATGAATGTGAGTCATCTAGTAAAATATCTAAGCAAACTCGGGAAGAAGCAAAGAAAAGTACGTTGAATTAGAAAAATCCAAGACATAGTAAACGTCAAAGGATAACTACTTCCTTTGAACCAAATTTTCTGACATTCTTGTTGGAAAATGAGCCTCAAACATTTAAAGAAATATTATCTTCCCCAGAAGCACAATATTGGAAAGAGGCAGTCAATAGTGAGATAAAATTCATATTAAGTAATCATACTAGGGAATTGGTTGATCTTCCTATAGGAAATAAACCTTTGCGTTCTAAGTAGATTTTCATAAGGGAAATGAAAGTTGATGGTACTATTGACAAATATAAGGTAAGATTAGTTGTCAAATGATTTAGACAACGGGAAGGTCTTGATTATTTTGATACATACTCGCTGGTAATGAGGATTACATCTACTCGGGTGTTAATAGCATTAGCCTCCATGTATGGCCTTGAAATCCATCATATGGACGTAAAGACAACCTTCTTAAATGGAAATTTGGAGGGAGAAATTTATATGGAACAACCTCAAGGGTTCTTGGTTCCTGGAAAAAAAAGGTGTGCAGACATGTTAAGTCTCTTTTTGGACTAAGACATGCACCCAAATAATGACATATGAAATTTGATCGCACAATGGTATCAAATGGTTTTAAAGATTAATTAATTGAAGAAAAGGCGCATGAAATATTTGGAATGTGGGGGCTTTCGCTTATGCATGAGAAAAGCCAATGTTAGATGTAATGTCTAAATGATATAATTTTTGAAACCCACCAATCCTTAGTGGATATTGATATGATAGTCAGTGAATTCATTACTTGTTCAGTCTTAGTGATGACTAGTGATGAAACTACAAATTTGAAAGTTGTTTACGTGCCTTTCCCGAAATGATTTGTTATTTCTTGAACATTTATAATGTTTAGCTCTTCTATGAAAGGGTTTCACCAGGAAGGCTGTGACTTTTCATGAAAAGTGCGTTTATATATGTTGGATAAACATGGCCGTTCATGAATGAATGTATTAATACATTGGTCTATAATGAGGTGAACCAACCGATGAACATGACCAAAATCCATTCCAAGTTGGATTTGTTTTATGAATGAAGATGCTATAATTTGCATATCATATAGACATATGAATAAATAGCATACAAAATCCTTGAAAATGGCAGAATGATTGCGAAATGTGTTATATATTAAACGGTTGTGGCCACAACTGATGCCAATCATTCCAGCTGTTGTTATAATATACTATTACTATATTAAGTGTAGTCAATAATCTGATATGCAATCAAAAGTCAAGACGTATTAGTCCACAACATAATGAAGTCTGCATTGAACTTTCATGACAATGAAACGAGTTTTGAAGTATTTGGAATATACTCCAAATTATGCTTTGCACTATAATAAGTATCCCGCAATAATAGAGGAGTATAGTGATGCAAATTAGATCACCGGTTTAACCGATTCTAAACAGTCGATGGAGGAGCGATGTCTTGGAAATCATCCAAACAAATATTCATTGACCGCTCTATAGTGGAGGCTAAGTTTATAGCCTTAGACAAGGCCGGTGAAGAATCTGAATGGCTCCGGAATTTCTTGGAAGATATTTCATTTTAGCCCAAACCTTTGGCACCTATATGTATACATTGTGATAGTCAAGCGGCAATAGGCAGGGAAGGGAACGTTATGTATAACGGAAAATCTTGTCACATTCGACGGAGACACAATACCGTTAGACAACTACTGTCTAGTGGTGTTATCACGATTGACTACGTAAAGTCAAGAGATAATGTGTCGGATCCACTTACAAAAGGCCTATCTAGAGAGGCAGTTGAAAGATCATCAAAGGGAATGGGGTTAAGGCCTAGGACAAGTCATCATGGCTAGGTCTACCTAGCAGACTGGAGATCCCAAGAGCTAGGTTCAAATAGATCAAACAAAGTTATGAATGACGGTTCAACATTGTCAAACAATTCAACCCATTCTCATGATGAAGACAATGTTCAGAAATCGAGGTAAAGCATTAAGGCTTTTTGATGAGTTAATAAAGCTTAAAGATTTTTAATGATTTACTAAGTCAAGCAGGATATGACCAGATAGTGTGTCTATAGGATTACACGTTTAAAAATCACCTATGTGAGTGTGAAGTGTAAGACACTTCAAGGAGAATGAAAGTAAAGTCCCATTCTCTAAGCACTCATGAAACCAGACGGTGTTCAGGGCTGAAACGAACACAACCGTGAGAACCAAAGACGGTTAAAGGGTTGATTGTATGACTTATGATTGTCTAGGTATACACCAAAGTTCAACGGTTCAAAGATATCAAATCTACCGATTGATCGAGTATATCCAACATAAGTTCACTATGGAAAGTTCAAAGGGAAACCTACTTATTCAGATGTGATTAATCCTTACTTGCGAATCACAAAGTATTTTTATGCATGTTTTTTCACATATGTCCATTCCCCATTCATGTGGGGGGTTGTTGCGTCCGTGAGAACCAAAGAAGGTTAAAGGGTTGATTGTGTGACTTATGGTTGTCTAGGTATACACCAAAGTTCGACGGTTCAAAGATATCAAATCTTCTGATTGATCGAGTATTTCCAACATAAGTTCACTACGGAAAGTTCAAAGGGAAACCTACTTATTCAGATGCGATTAATCCTTACTTACGAATCACATAGTATTTTCATGCATGTTTTTTCACATATGTCTATTCCCCATTCATGTGGGGGATTGTTGCGTTTTTCCTTTAAAGAGTATGAATGAGAAATGGAAGAGGCACCTTTTGGATTGCACCTCTCCATATCACCCTTCATTTGTCTATAAATTTAGAGGCAGGGCCTCATTTTTCAGATATGAAAATCTGAAAACTTCTCCCCTCTTTTCTACATTGTTGCATTATTTTCCAAATAAATATAAGTGTCAAGTGTGAATTGCTCCGCTGTTGAGTTCGCTGAAGTTCTGCGATTTGTAGTGTCGCTATCACAGAATTGTGATGACGTTCTATCCTGGGAGGAATTAATCCATAACCTTGGGCAAAAGTGAGGGTATAAATTCCTTAAGGACATACAGTGAATTCAGTGGGCTTGGAATTATTTACGATTTGTTTATTGAACTAACGTTTGTTTGCTACTCTGATTTTCTGATTTTGAACATAGTAATACTGTAACGACCCGACCAGTCGTCTTGAGCATTTTCTAGCCCCATGTGATGTATTATGACTTATGTAAATCGTCGGTTTTGGTTTTTAGGATAATCAGAATAGATTTAGAATAACAATTCTCAGTTTGAAGCTTTAAATTTGAAAGGTTTGACCAAGTTTTGACTTTTTAGTAATCAATCTCGGATTTGCATTTTTATTATTTGGTTAGCTCCATTAGGTGATTTGGGACTTGAGAGCATGTCTGAATGTATTTTGGAGACCCGTGGTAGATTTAGGCTTGAGTTGGCGAAATTAGAATATTGTCGTCTTTCGGTTGGTAGTGGAAATTTTGATATTGGGGTCATAATGGAATTCCGAAAATGGGAGTAGGTCTGTGCTGTCATTTTTGACGTTTATGCAAAATTTCAAGTCATTCAGAAGAGGTTTGATGGACTTTTTGATCGATTGCGGAATTCGAAAGTTTTGGGATCCTTAGGCTTGAATCTGAGGTTGGTTTGGTGTTCCGACGTTGTTTTGAGTGTTCCAAGGATTGGTACAAGTTTGAATAGTGTTATGTGACTTGTTGGCATGTTTGGTTGAGGTCCGGTGGGACTCGGGATGGATTTGGATGGTTGACGGAAAGTTTGGGTTTTTGGAGTTGTGCTGCAGATTTTTTGCTTCTGCTATTTCTGCAGTTGTGGATTAGGGACCGCAGGTGCAACGCCGCGGATGTGTAGGGGAGGTCGCAGAAGCGGATTTGGGGCCAGCTGGAGATTGGCCGCAGATACGGTGCGCTGGACGCATCTGCTGGACCGCATGTGTGGTTCCTGGACGCAGTTAATGAAGAACCACAGATGCGGTTGTCTTGAATGCAGGTGCGGTCTGCAGGTACGAGTGAAAAGGGCCGCAGGTGCGGTATCGCTGGGCAGAACATATAAATAGATGCCTTCGCGAATTTTTTGCTTATTTCATCAATATCTCATTCAGGTTGGAGCTTGTAGGAGCAATTTGAAGAGGGAATTTCATGAAGGTAAGATTCTTGGAACAAAAACTTGTTTTTATGGTGATATTTTACAGATTAGACATGGAATTTATGAAAATTAGTGGTTAAAATTTGGGGGTTTAGGGTTTGAAATTGGAGACTTGGATTTAGGGATTTGAGGGGTCGTTTGTGGCTGGATTTTGATGTGTTTTGTATGTATGAACTCGTAAGAGTGTAAGGATTCTAGTTTTGTGATTTTTATCAGAAACCGAGACGTGGGCCCGTGGGCCGGGTTTGAGAAAATTTAGGATTTTGAGTTTAATTTGATTATTTTTGCTTGGGCTTTGTTCCTTTAGCGTATATTGATGATAATATACTGATTATTGTTAGATTCAGAGCATTTGGACGCCGAGTCAAGAGGCAAAGGCATCGCGGGTTAGAGTTTGGACCGGTTTGAGGTAAGTAATTATTGTAAATCTAGTCCTAAGGGTATGAAACCCCAGATTTCACATCATTGTGCTACTTTAAAGTGATGCACATGCTAGATGACGAGCGTGGGGTCGTGCACCATTGGGGATTGTGACTTGGTCCTTCCCGTACGACTATTAGGTCACGTATTTGATTGAAAACTATTTGATACTATTGTTTTGGGAAGTATTACTATGTTTTGGGATGAATGCCATATTTGGGCCTTGTGCCAACTATTTTGACTCTTAGGGGCTTTTACTACTTTTCCTCACCGTTTTGACTTAATATCTGTACTCAGTCATGCTGTAATTTACTGATTTCCTAACTCAGCCTTATTTACTCCATTTTGATACTTTAAAAGATATTTTGAGCTGAGCATCATGTTTTACTGATAGCCCGAGTGGGTTGAGAGGTTTCAGATTGAGTCAGGCCGATGGCCTATGTTGTGAGGATATTATGGGATCGGGCTGAACGCCCAGCAGGTTGTTACTGATTCATGATATTGTGTGGTCGAGGGCCTGATTGATTTATGCCACGAGGTGGCTTGTTGTTATGAGGCCGAGGGCCTGATTGGTTTATGCCACGAGATGGCTTGTTATAGCGCTTGGGCTGTAGGAGCCTCTCCGGAGTCTGAAAAGCCCCAGTGAGCGCGGGTACCCAGTGTGAGTGATGTGATATAGCCCGAGGGGCTGTTGTTGATTCATATTATTGCCTGAGAGGCTGTTATTGATTCATGCTGTTGCCCGAGGGGTTGATTACGAGTGATTGTGAGATAGCCCGAGGGGCTGGTTCTGTTGACATTATGCACGATGGGCGGTTTATGACACATGTCTTGCCCGAGGGGCTGTTGGTGATTTATGTTGCCCGAGGGGCTGTGTACGAGCCTGTTTTGCCCGAGGGGATGATCATGTTTTCACTATTTTATCACTTCATTTTGAAAAGTTGTTAAAAGACAGTTTCAAAGAATTTTTATTGAAACTTGATTTTACGAGATGACTTGATTTATAGACTATTTTGGAAAGCATCCTATACTTACTGTGGCATTATGGTGTGGATAATGTGTTTTCTTACCGCTCAGTCATTATTTACTTTTATTACTTACTGAGTTGGAGTACTCACATTACTCCCTGCACTTTGTGTGCCGATTCAGGTATTTCTGAATCCAGTAGCGGGTGTTGATATCTCAGTGGCAGGTTCATCAGAGTTAGTAAGGTAGCTGCCTAGAAATCGCAACCTGCTTTTCTCCCTCCTTATTCTCCCTTAGTGTTTCCTATGATTTTTCTCGGCCATGTTTGTCTTGAGGTTGTCAGACAGATGTAGCAGATGCTCATGACTAGTGACACCCCGATGTTGGGCTTGTGTTATGTTTCCGCACTGATTATTTAGACTTATATTGTGAGATATTTTGTTAATTAATGGCTAAAAAATGACTTTTATGGAATAATGGTTCGATTGGGAATTTTGTCGGCTGGCCTAGTTTCACGATAGGCGCCATCATGATCGCGTCGGTTTTAGGGTCGTGACAAGTTGGTATCAAAGCCTAGGTTGCATAGGTCTGACGAGTCATGAGCAGGTTTAGTAGAGTCTCATGGATCAGTACGGAGACGTTTATACTTATCCTCGGGAGGCTACAAAACCTTTAGGAAATCCTACATTCTTGAATTCTTATCGTGCATCCTTGATTCAGTTTGAAATGTAACTCTTTAAATTCCTTCCACACGTTCGTTTGTGTGCATGAGCACTCCGTATTAGATGTGCATCGACAACTCGTGATTCCCTGATCGAAGGGCAAGATGTGATTTCTGTGTGTTGATGTTGGGCCAATTTGGAGGACTTGAGGTCTGGCTTTGCCTATAGCTTGAGCACTAAGGCGTTGATTGTGTGAGCATGTGCTTCTGGATTTATATGCTCGGTAGTGTCCCTATTAGTGGAAGTGATGACTGGATGGCTACGTGATGAGTATGATGTGACTACGAGATGTGTTCATATGATTTGAATGTGATGAGAAGGGTCTGCTTGAGTGTAGAAATAACTATTTGGTGCTTGATTTCCATCTTGATTTGATGTATAGCCCCGAGTTATGGGTGTGTGAAGGATCTTTTCATGATTTTTAGTTGGGAAGTAAAGTAGATTTTATGTCGGGATGTGAGCTCGGACTAGGAAGATTAAGTGATTGTGCGATGTTTATGGCGGTAGAGGGGTGATGTTAGTTTGAGGCGAAGCAGGTGGGTTATCTCCTGCGGAGTGTTCTGAAGATGTGTGATCCCTATGTTGTTTTGTAGCGAGATCTTTATTACCAGTGAAATATATGTGCTGCAGATTGAGTTTGGATCGTGTATGAGAGTGAGCTTGACTATTATGAGGGTGAATGCGAGAGTTGCAGATAATTTGAAGTACTAGATGGTTTTTGTTACGCGAGCTTATGAAAGATTTAGTTTAATCTCACTATGGCAATATGTCAGTAATATAGTATGGGTATCGTGAGTTATGGTGTGCTTTTATTGGTGGCTTTGAGCTAAGTGAGGGATTCTGCTATTGATAAGTTGACTGTGCGGCTAAGTGTCGTATCAGTTTCAGTTTGAGGTATACTGGCGAATCAGTTGTGGATTACATGGGTTGAGATCGAGAATGACTCGAGTAAAGAAAATTTTGGATAGGGGTTATATTATGCTTTATGGGTGTACAATAATCATGGAATGACTTGAGTTGTTATTGGTAAAGGATGTAATGTGCATGGAGCAGAAATTTATTTGGTTGCATTAAGGTGCGGTTACTTCCATAGGTGTTGCTGTTCTAATGGGGGATAGGTCGTTCGGTTCATTTGATCAGTCTAATTGAAACTGGAGTAGAGTGGATGACTCCCGAGAATGGTTTTGAAGGATTCAAGATTTACATGTAGTAATTGGGAATCTTTAGGATGTGTGTTGGCTAGAAACTGAGATTTATATGGGAGGATGTCAAGAGTGTGGCATTTTTGTATCATTATGGATTCTACACATGGGTATCAGGAAGGTGAAGGTAATGGCTTTAGATTTGGAGGAAGTCTCTTCAGGGTAAGTATTTCGAATGTGGTGCTTTTGGGAATATTTGAGAGAGTAGTCAGCGGCTTATAAGCCTTAGGACGGTGTGGTTTTATGCTTGGGTCTCGTGTGGTGAGTCTGGGTTGAGGATTGTGGTGTCATAGCGAGAAGAAGTATCAATTGAAGGTAATTTAGAAGAAACATGGATAAATAGGATAGCTTGGTAGTAGGTCAGATCGGTATGGTAAGGGATATGATTAGTTCTTTGGGTGTTTATGATGTAATGAGTTTCCACAGGTGTCTCGTGGCAATGCTCTTGGGTTTTTGGTAGCCTGCGTAGCTTGGTTGAGTTAGAAGGATTCAGTCCGGACGATTTAGTTTTGTGCAGATGGGATTCCGAGAGTTCTTGATGGTTTCTACCACTGTTAGGGATATATATTTTCTAATGGCGTGAGGAGCATGTGATGAATAGTGATTTTCTTCTAGATGGGATCAAATGGAAAGTTCTCGGCTAGTTGAGTACGTAGTTGCTTGTGGCTAGGAATGGATATGAAGTTCTCATGTTTATCCTAGTATGGTATGGTATATGCGGTATGTTGTTTAGGGTTGAGATTTGCATGTGTAAGGTCACGGTTCAGTTCTGAAAGGAAGGTCATAAATTCTTAGGCAGCACGGGCAGTTTCAGAAGATTAGGGAAATGATATTACTAATTGAGGTAGCTTGATGAGGGTATACATTTTCAGAAAAGGACAATGTGTTTGAGTTAAGGATACTTCATTAGTATTGTGGCACTCTCTTGTTGGATCGACTGCTGATATTCGAATTTGCTTGGTGGCACAGAAGGATTTTAGGAGTATCCCTCGTGGAGTGATTGGGTATTAGAGGTGTTATATATTCTGACGGTGGAATTGATATCAGATATGGTGATTCGTGTGCTATATAGATTTGGAGACTGGGAGTCCTCATAAAGAGGTTATGTTATAGTTGTGGGTCGCATGTATCGGCCTTGTGTGGTGACTATCGGGGTTTGGAGACCCGAGTGGGTCCTTTGTTGCTTAGTATGTTAGATTTTGATGTGATATTGGGTATGGATTGGTTGTCTCCGTGTCGTGTTATTCTGGACTGTTGCGCTAAGATGGCGATGTTGGCTATGCTGAGGATGCCACAGATTGAGTGGCGAGGTTCGGCGGGTTATGTTCCAAGTAGAGTGATTTCATTTTTGAAGACCCAGCTGATGGTTGGGAAGGGTTGTCTTTCTTATTTGGCCTTCGTAAGGAATGTCAGTGCAGAGACTCCTACCATTGATTCGGTTCCGGTGGTGAGGGATTTTTCAGATGTGTTTCCTGTTGTCAGGCATGCCGCCGGACAGGGTTGTCAATTTCGGTATTGATTTGATGCCGGGCAGTGTATCGTATGGCACCGGCGGAGTTAAAGGAGTTGAAGGAGAAGCTTCAGGAACTCTTTGATAAGGGGTTCATTGGTAGGCCAATATAGGTGTGTATTCAGCATCAAGTCGGCTTTGTTGACTCCGAGTTGCTATTGTTGAGGGATGTGTTGATTCAATTGTTATTGAGATTATTAGTGTTCTGGAGTGATTTATGAGTTACCTTTCCGTGTTGCAAGACGTTATGATTTGTTGGTTCTAGGCACATATGGTGTGGTTTTATTGGGGTCTCATAGTGGGATTCGAGCGGGAAGAGTATTGGGTATTGCTTGATGGATGGTGTATCGGTTGTGTCCTTTCAGGTTTGTGTGGTGTTATGTCATTTGCTTCGACGTGGTTATGATGATTTGCTCTTGGTACTAGACATCAAGTTGCGCGTGGTTGTTGATTTTGAGCATAGTGACTTGGGGTGTTTCATGTGGACCAATGTTTGGATAGGATAGTGCATTGCAGCGAAGTTATGTGGAGGTATGATCCTCCGGGTTAGATTCGTGTGTTCTGGTTCTACAATGTATGAAGGGTTCTCAGCATTGTGTTGTGGTGGTACTGGTGAGCTTGCGGTACAACTCTCTCATTTGAGTCATTTTTTTCATGATTTGAGTACATTTGGACTGTTGCTTACTGGTGCGCGGGTCACACGGGTTGTGGATTTAGATTGTATCGATGTGTCATGTCACTAGAGTAGTCGTGTTGGATAAGATGTGGTCATTGGGATCTAGAATGAATACTATTGGATTCGATTTCTGCATGTCAGAAGGATAATATCGATGTTCGGCTTAGAATTTACTATGGTCCTTGCCAAAGGAGAGGGAGCTTCATGAATGGTTGATCTGAGGAATGGTTATGACTTTCTGCGTGTTTCATTCATCATTGGCAATATACGAAAGTGTTGGAATGGGGCTTCATTTGATAAGAGGCTTATTATCGGTATTCGGTTGTTTTGAGCAACTGCTGTGATTAGAAGTTATCGCTGCGAGTGTCTGAGTTATGTGGTATATCATGTAATTGCATCTTGGGTACGGATATGGTTTGATACAGCTTGTTCGGACTTATTCAGTGTATAGATGTGAGATTCTGATCTTATGGATATTTTCGAAAGTGAAAATTTGGTTCTAAGGTTTATGGGTTTGGTTAAATTGCGAAATTTCAGTTATGTTGCGTTATCAGACCTATATGGGATAGGGTGACGTGGGATCACCCCCGGCTATATGCATGGTAAGGTTATTCAGCAATTTGTTGGCTTGTGGAACAACTCTGGGCACGTTCGAGGACGAACGTATGTTTAAGTGGGGGAGGATGTAACGACCCGACCGGTCGAATTGAGAATTTGCACTTCGCTCGCCAGTTCTCGAGCATGGCTAGCCCTGTGTGATGTATTATGACTTATGTAAATCATCGGTTTTGGTTTTCAGGATAATCAGAATAGATTTGGAAGAACAATTCTCAGTTTGAAGCTTTAAATTTGAAAGGTTTGACCAAGTTTTGACTTTTTAGTAATTGATCTCGGATTTGGGTTTCTATGATTTGGTTAGCTCCATTAGGTGATTTGGGACTTGGGAGCGCGTCCAAAATTTATTTTGGAGACCTGTGGTAGATTTAGGCTTGAATTGGCGAAATTAAAATATCGGCGTCTTCCGGTTGGTAATGGATGTTTTGATATCGGGGTCGGAATGGAATTCTGGAAATTGGAGTAGGTCTGTGGTGTCATTTGTGACGTGTGTGAAACATTTCAGGTCATTCGAATAAGGTTCAATGGACTTTTTGATGGATTGCGGAATTCGGAAGTTTTGGGATCCTTAGGCTTGAATCCGAGGGTGGTTTGGTGTTCCGGCGTTGTTTTGAGTGTTCCGAAGATTGGTACAAGTTTGAATAGTGTTATGTGAATTGTTGGCGTGTTTAGTTGAGGTACCGAGGGCCTCGGGATGGATTTGGATGGTTGACAGAGATTTTGGGTATTTGGAGTTGTGCTGCAGATTTTCTACTTCAGTTATTTCCGCAGCTGCGGATTGGGGACCGCAGGTGCGACGCCGCGGATGTGTAGGGGAGGTCGCAGAAGCAGATTTGGGGTTAGCTGGAGCTTGGCCGCAGATGCAGTGCGTTGAACGCATCTGTGGGACCGCAGTTGCGGTTCCTAGACGCAGATGCGACCCAGAGGGAGTTAATGAAGAACCGTAGATGCAGTTGTCTTGAACGCAGGTGCGGTCCGCAGGTGTGAGTGATAAGGGCCGCAGGTGCGATATCGCTGGGCAGAACATATAAATAGATGCCTTCGCGAATTTTTGGCTTTTTTCATCAATTTCTCATTCGGGTTGGAGTTTGTGGGAGCAATTTGAAGAGGGAATTCAAGGGAATTTCGTGGAGCTAAGATTCTTGGAACTAAAACTCGTTTCTATGGTGATATTTTACTGATTAGACATGGAATTTATGGAAATTAGTTGTTAAAATTTGGGGGTTTAGGGTTTGAAATTGGAGACTTGGATTTAGGGATTTGAGGGGTCGTTTGTGGCCGGATTGTGATGTGTTTGGTATGTATGAACTCGTGAGAGTGTAAGGATTCTAGTTTTGTGATTTTTATTGGAATCCGAGACGTGGGCCCGGGGGGGGGGGGTGGTTTGAGCAAATTCAGGATTTTGAGTTTAATTTGATTATTTTTGCTTGGGCTTTGTTCCTTTAGCGTATATTGATAATAATATACTGATTTTGGTTAGATTCGAAGCATTTGGAGGCCGAGTCGAGAGGCAAAGGCATCGCGGGTTAGAGTTTGGACCGGTTTCAGGTAAGTAATGATTGTAAATCTAGTCCTGAGGGTATGAAACCCCGGATTTCACATCGTTGTGCTACTTTGAGATGACGCACACACTAGATGACGAGCGTGGGGTCGTGCACCGTTGGGGATGGTGACTTGATCCGTCCCGTACGACTATTAGGTTGCGTATTTGATTGAAAACTATTTGATACTATTGTGTTTTGGGAAGTACTATGTTTTGGGCTGAATACCATATTTGGGCCTTCTACCAACTATTTGGACCTTAGAGTCTATTTACTACTTTTCCTCACCATTTTGACTTAATATATGTACTCAGTCATGCTGTATTTTACTGATTTCATAACTCAGCCTTATTTTCTCCATTTTGATACTTTAAAAGATATTTTGAGTTGAGCATCATATTTTACTGATAGCCCAAGTGGCTTGAGAGGTTTCAGACTGAGTGAGGCTGAGGGCCTGTGTTGTGAGGATATTGTCGGATCGGGCTGCACGCCGCAGCAGGTTGTTACTGATTCATGGTATTGTGAGGCCGAGGGCCTGATTGATTTATGCCATGAGGTGTCTTGTTGTTATGAGGCCGAGGGCCTGATTGATTTATGCTACGAGATGGCTTGTTATAGCACTTAGGCTTTAGGAGCCCCTCCGGAGTCTGAACACCCCCAGTGAGCGCGGGTACCCAGTGTGAGTGATGTGATGTAGCCCGAGGGGCTATTGTTGATTCATATTGTTGCCCGAGAGGCTATTACTGATTCATGTTGTTGCCCGAGGGGCTGATTACGAGTGATTGTGAGATAGCCCGAGGGGCTGGTTCTGTTGATATTATGCCCGAGGGGCGATTTATGATACGTGTCTTGCCCGCGGGGCTATTGGTGATTTATGTTGCCCAAGGGCCTGCATACGAGTGAGTTTTGACCGAGGGGCTGATCATGTTTTCACTATTTTATCACTTCGTTTTGTAAAGTTGTTGAAAGACAGTTTCAAAGAATTTTTACTGAAACTTGATTTTACGAGATGACTTGATTTATAGACTGTTTTGGAAAACATCATGTACTTACTGTGGTGTTATGACGTGCATTATGTGTTTTCTTACCGCTTAGTCTTTATTTACTTTTATTACTTACTGAGTTAGTGTACTCACATTTTTTCCTGCACCTTGTGTGCAGATTCAGGTATTTCTGAACCCAGTAGCGGGTGTTGATTTCTCAGTGGTAGGTTCATCGGAGTTAGCAAGGTAGCTGCCTGGCGATCGCAGTCCTGCTTTTCTCCCTCCTTATTCTACCTTAGTGTTTCTTATGATTTTTCCCGGCCATGTTGGTCTTGAGGTTGTCAGACAGATATAGTAGATGCTCATGACTAGTGACACCCCGATGTCGGGCGTGTGTTATGTTTCCGCACTGATTATTTAGACTTATATTGTGAGACTTTTGTTAATTAATGGCTAAAAATGTCTTTTATGGAATAATGGTTCCATTGGAAATTGTGTCGGCTGGCCTAATTTCACGATAGACCCCTTCACGATCGGGTCGATTTTAGGGTCGTGACAAATACCAACACAAGTCTGACATATCTGCATATATTTTTAGTTTTAATTTATTTCTTCCTAAAAGGTAAATAATAGCTTAATCTAATAGAAAAATATACTTATGAATTTACTATTACTATTTTTAACAAGAATAGTATTTCTTCGGAGGACAACATTACACTTGGAAACGTGTTAGACTTCAAAATCTTGTTGAGCTGATTAGTTATTTGACCATCATTAATTTGGCTAGAAACATCTTCTAGGTAGTTGAACAAAATTAAAAGCTGGTGCATTTTTCTCAAACCAACATTAGAGAAGGTTAACTAAAAATAGAGTTCGCCTATATACTTATGAATTAAGAGCACACGCTTCAATACCCTACATCTCACCAAATCATTGTAGTCCCTCAAGACTTCCCTATATATATCCTATAGTGCTAATGATTAAACTCATCTCAACTCAAAACACAACTTAACTTCCTTTGAATACAAAGCATCAATCTAGCAAATTGTAATAAACAATGGTTGCTTCCAACAAATGCTTAGTCCTTTTCTTTGATCATAGCATTATTGTCCTTATCAAGCATCACTACAAGTCATGCTGCTCGAAGCCTACTCCAACTTCCCAACTTGCCTACAATCCCATCGCCTCAGCCAACAATGCTGCAGTTGCCTAAAATTCCCAACATGCCAACATCAGCCACATTACCACCATTGCCAACACTTCCAACAGCAACACCATTGCCTTCTTTGCCTACTTTGCCCTCTGTTCCGAAGATGACTCTGCCACCAATGCCTGCTATGAATCCTATTCCCAACATGCCTTCACTTCCTACCATTTCCGCTATTCCAACCATTCCTACACTTTCACCTCCTCCATCCAACTGGTCATCTTGCGGCTTCTAATATTTTACCTGTTTTATCCTATATGGTGTCTACCATTTGATGTTATTTTCCTTTTTCCTATTGTCGTTTTAATCTTTTTGAATGATTCTAAACAATATGTATTGTATCATTTATATTCTCCGAGCGTTATACATTCATTGCAGAGTAACCTTTGTATTAATGCCATACAGTTATCTATTATTGAATTTTGTGCAGTTCTCGAATCTTTAGTATATGTGAAGATAATTAAACTCCGCAAAAACTATACTTTGACAAGATAATTTTTAGTAAATCAATGACCATACCAATAATGCACTTTTGAAAGTTACGCTCAAAAACAGAAAGAGATATAATAGATCAGTAACAATAACAGCAGCCAAACAGATAATACCAATATCGTTTGGACCAGAAAATAGACGAATAACAATAACAAAAACTAGTAATAATTGACACGGTACTATGAAAATGGAAAAATAGCCTGAATAAATTTAGAAATCATAAATTCTGATAAAAATGGACAATGCTTTATGCCTATTAATGAGCAACACGTATATAAATAGAACTCTCCGTATATACATGAAAATATGCCAATTACCATTGCAATAAATCAATGCAAATTATCTTCATTTCAATCAAATACTTGGAATATTTTCTTACACTGAATTCATTTACTAACTTTCTTACAGCGTATGTGATTGTTGTTATAAGGATGCTTTCAAGAAGTAAGCCGTTCTTGTGCAACATTTTTGGAATGTACTATGCTGGAAATTCCAAATAAGACCATGACCAGTATAAAAGTAATTAATCAGCTTTAACTCTGCCTCTACATATTATATTGAAAAGCAGTATATTTGCTTTAGTTTACATTGTTAGAACTTTTTATTGACGTGCACATATAATATGGTATTAAGAATATTGTATGTTGGTTGCTATCATTAAAAGGTTGACCCAAATTAAAAGTGATCTGCTAAGATTTTACAGTTAAATAGGTCTACTAGATACCTTGTAAAGTATGAGCTCGTGTAGATACCCCGATGTAGTTTCTAATTTGCTGATGAGCTAAATTAGAAATACATAAATTTGTGCATTTATTAATAGGGTTATAGTTCCCAAATCAGACGCAGGGTTTTTTTTTTCTAGCATCGTATCGTTAGAAAGGAGATTACGGCTTATATCTTGGTTTGGAAGACTACTAACCTAAAGACAACGAGTTTTATCCATTCCCATGGATTCAAGTACGCTTCCGCATCTAGTATTTATTCTTGATGATTTAACATGATAGGTTTTGAGTAAAAGATGAAATTTCATCTTTAAAGTAATTTGGTTATTCTAACATACATTCCTCCAAAATGAAGTTTGAATATATAGATTTTCTAATCTAATAATCGATCCATGTGAAAAAAGAATATGCATAACCCTATGAGCTTGCGTTATAGGGATGGCAATGGGGCGGGGCGGGACGGGGGGAGGGGGAGCAGGTTTTGTTTGATGTGGGGCGGGGCGGGATAAAATAATTTTTAAAATTTTTAAAGCGGGGTGGGGCGGGTTGCGGGTTTAATGCGGGTACAATGCGGGGCAACTTCGAATTTTATCTTTTTGAAAATAAAGCAATCATTTCAACAATAATTCCACATTCTTTTTCACTAGCACGAATACTAGTTTGATTTATAACTAACCAATTTTCATAAGTCTCACCAAAATGATATTACATAAATCAAAATACCGTATTAGTAATAGGAAAAGAAACTCTAAAAATTGCTAACGAACTATTCGTTTTTGCATATCATTGGAAGATGAATCAATTTTAAGAAATTGAATAGGTTGCAACATGATAAATTGCATTAATTTTTGAAACGTGTCCACATCTACAATCAAATGTTATGATGATTCGTAATTAAACGGTCTGCATATGATTTATCTTTATTGAATGGTACGTTTACATTTTAGTACAAAATATCATCTGAACAGTTTTCAAATAAAGGGTGAAAATGATCATTCAAATTTGTGGATATTTTGGTAAATTAACTTTAGACTTGGGAGCTTCCCACTTTTAGTATAATATGATGATATGATATGATATGATATAGATAGATATAGATAATAAAATGTCAAACTAGTTTGTTTTAGAAAAAAAAATTAAAAATAACTGAAAAATAACTATGCGGGGCGGGGCAGGTGTCACGACCCGCTTCCACCCTCGGGAGTCGTGATGGCGTCTACTAGTGAAAGCTAGGCAAGCCAACTATTCCGATTTAATTACCCTTATCAAGTTTTAATTCCTTATAATTTCAAAACAACATATCAAAATAGCGGAAATAATAATATCAAAAGCAACTCTACCGATAATTTGGTGTCACAATGTCACGGACCATCTACAAATACTACAAATAACGTCTGAATAGAAATACATGAATCTGTCTCTGAATAAGTAAAAATAGAAAGAAAATGATAGAAGGGGACACCAAGGCCCGCGGACGTCTGCGGGACTACCTCGGGTCTCCGCCGATGGACTGAAGGCAGCAACCTCACTGTGGTTCAAATGCTCCGTACCAGTATCTGCACACAGTTCAGAGTGTAGTATCAGCACAACCGACCCCATGTGCTGGTAAGTGTCGAGCCTAACCTCGGCGAAGTAGTGACGAGGCTAGACAGGACTACCAAATAACATGTGCAGTTATATCAAATACAGCGAGTAATAACAACAGAACTAACAGTTAAAGTTGGGAAGGGAAACATGTTGCGGGGGATAACAAGTACAACCGAATTTCAGTAAAGAAGCATAAAGTACACCAAAATTCAATTATAAGCAAGAGTAAGGAGAACAATACAAGTGCACGGCATCACCCTTCGTGCTTTTACTCTCGTCCTCACCATAAGAATCAATATAATCGTCACAACATCACCCTTCATGCATTAACACTCATATAATGGCACGGCATTGTACATCATGCTGTACGGCATCACCCTTCGTGCTTTTACCTCACATATCGGTACGGTATCACCCTTCGTGCATTAACACTCTTCAAACTCACGCACGGCATCACCCTTCGTGCTTTACACTCTTCCCCACCCAAGCAACAATCACAAAGTAATTTGGGCAAGAGAATCAATAATATCACAATAGAATCCTAGCAAGGGAACAATAGTTTAACAATAATATCCCGGCAACGGGAACAATATCATAAGCAGTAATATCCCGGCAAGGGAGACAATATCATAAACCTCTTCTCTTTTTCACAATTACTTCACAACTCAATTATAAACTTGAGCCAATGCTCTTCAATGTTCAATCACCAATAATACTTTCACAAGCCTTGTTCAACAATAGTAATCATCATATAAAGCATGAACAATACGAAATGAAGTCACATCAATCATAGTATAAGACTCACGGGCATGCTTGACACCAACGTATGGATACTCGTCACCACACCTATACGTCGTACTCAACAATTAACACATAGCAATAAGACACAACTCCTAATCCCTCAAGCTAAGGTTAGACCAAACACTTACCTCAACTTCCATGGCCAAACTCAAGCCTCAAACACCGCTTTTCCTTTAGAATTTGCCTCCAAATTACTTATATCTAGTCCAAATTAATTTAACAACATCAATAAATGATAAAGAATTCATACCCAATGCTTAATTATAGGTTTTCTATCATTTTCCCCAAAAAGTCAAAAATCGACCCCGGGTCCGTTTGGTCGGAACTCGAGGTTCAGACCAAAACCCGATCACCCATTCACCCACGAGCCCAAATATGCAATTAGTTTCGAAATCCGACCCCAAAACGAGGTCTAAATCCCAATTAATCAAAAAGCCCTAACTCTACCCAAATTCCTAATTTCTACCATAAAAACCCTAGATTTTTGGATGAAGATTGATGAAATGCAATGGGAAATCAAAAGAAAAAGGGTTAGAATCATATACCAATGCTTTGGGGAAGAACTTGTTCCTTGAAAATCGCCTCAATGCTCTCTAGTTTTGAAAATATGAAATTATGGACTCAATCCCGATTTTGCTACTATTTTTAATTCACTGGACAGGCCTTCTTTGCTTTCGCGAAGGGTCAGGCCCAGTTTCCTTCGCATTCGCGTTTAGTGGCTCGCGTTCGCGGAGCTTTAGCTCCTCAAGCCTTCGCGTTCGCGGGCCAGTGGCCACGCGTAGAACAAAAATCCCTTTCCCCCTGTCCCGGCCAAAAGGCCTTCGCGTTCGCGATAGCAGGTCCGCGTTCGCGAAGGGTAGCACCCCCAAGGCTTCGCGTTAGCGACCTGGTTCTCGTGTTTGTGTAGAAGGAATTGTCCTTCATCCTGACTTACCCTTTGCATTCACGAGAGTCCTTCCGCGAACGCGAAGAACAAAACTCCAGCATACCAGAAACAGAAAACGTGCAACTTTTCTAAGTGTAAAAACATCTCGAAACCTATACAAAACTGACCCGAGCCCTCGTGGATCCAAACCAAACATGCAAACTAACTCAAAAACTCATATGGACTTACTCGTGAGATCAAATCGCCAAATTAACATCTTTAACAATGAATTTAGCATCAAAATCAAAGAAAAATCTCAAGAACACTTAAGTTTCAAATTTCACAACCGAGGGTCCGATTCACATCATTTCAAGTCTGTGTCTTACCAAATTTTACAGGCTCAACCTAAACACCATATATGACCTGTACTGGGCTCTGGAACAAAGATACGGGCCCGATACCATAAATTTCAAATACATTCAAATTTCCAAAAACTCTTAAAATTTCAGTTTAATAATTTTCTTCAGAAATTCATTTCTCGGGCTTGGGACCTCGGAATTCAGTTCCGGGCATACGCCCAAGTCCCATATTTTTCTATGGATCCTCCGGGACCGTCAAATCACGGGTCCTGGTCTGTTTACCCAAAATGTTGACCAAAGTCAACTTAAATTAAATTTTAAAGGCCAAATTAACATTTTTATCAAATTTCCACATAAAAGCATTCCGGATATATGCCCGGACCGCGCACGCATATCGATATAAGATAAAAGGAGGCTTCTAAGGCCTCGGAACACAAAATTTACTTGTAAATCAAGTGATGACCTTTTGGGTCATCACATCGGGGCAGGTTGAGAACTGAAAAAATAACTATGCGGGGTGGGGTGGGGCGGGTTGAAATTTTTGTGGGTTTTGCCAAACCTGCCCCGCACCCCCCTCCCCTCGTCCCGCCCCATTGCCATCCCTACTTGCGTACATTTCCTGTCACAAGTAGGGATGTTCGTCGGTCGGTACGGTACGGTATTTTGATATTTTGGTTCGGTATTTTCGGTATTCGATTTCGTAAAATGCTATACCAATACCGTACTTAATTAAATTCGGTATGGTTCGATTTTTCTCCTTTCGATTTTGGTTTATTCGGTTTTGAATACTAACTAGTGCATAGAGTCATAGACGGTAATATTCTTAATTAAAGTACTTAAAAGTAAAACACTAAAAACGTTTGTTGACAAAAGTTTTGTCCAAAACCAACATATACCAACCTAGAGAGAGAAAACTTAGAAAAATGTCTTGTTACTTGCTTAGAGTTAATTGATGAACTTAGAGAATAAAGGAAAGTGAAATTTTAGATTTCTTATACTCATGTATAATTAATAAAATATGTATTGTGTAATATAATATGTATTTCGGTACGGTATCGGTATTTCGATATCTTATTTTAAAATACTAAATACCATAACTAATACCAATTTTTTTTTTAAACTTAAATCAAATACCATACCTAATATCAAAATATCGAATACCAAATACCAAATTTTTAATTTCGGTACGATAATTCGATATTTATCAAATTATGCACGGCCCTAATCACAAGTCAGAATATAATAAAGGAGGAGGATAATGATAATGATCGACTGCGTAAAGCTAGTCAATTCGTAATGTCTCCTCCTAATAGAGATATCATTGAGACGTACTCAAATTTGTACTCGTTGTTGTCGATAAATAGGAGTAAATCACCCCTAAACTTTGGTTCCCCTTGGATCGTTTAAAGAAAGGAATTAAATTGATGAGATTATAGGAGCAGGATACCAATATTGAGCAAATGTTGAAATGTGATATATCCACATTCATTAATTTTCATAATAACACCTTCTAAGGCATGGCTAATTCAAGATGCTCAACAATAAAGTTTGATTTTGAAAAAACACCTGTCACGATTCCAGTTCGCCCTTCGTGAACTATCATGACGACACCTAGTCTTTACAACTAGGTAAGTCTAACAAATACGGAAAAAGAAACAATTTGCGGAAAGAAAGTAATAAAAGCCGAGATAACAAAATTTAACAATGTTTAGGATGCCTCCTGGCATATAATAATACAATATTCTCAACCTAACACTCGCAAAATCCGGAACCCCATGAATCACAAGCTAAGATATTACATAAAAAGCTCTAACTCCAGAAATGTCTATCAACAAGGAAAAATACAGAAGGGCTATACTAGTACTGAGAATAGAAAGACACTCTTCGGTCTACGGATGCGGCAGATATACCTCAAAGTCTCTACAAGCGCCTCGCCTCAAGTGTGACAGGACTGAGTCGAAGTACCTGCATCTGCACATGAAAAACATGCGCAGAAAGGACATGTGTACACCACAGCGGTACTCAGTAAGTGCCAAGCCTAACCTCGGTCGGGTAGTAACGAGGAAGGTCAGGGCCCTACTGAGGTTAAATGGAATACAAGATAATACAGTATAAGATACGACTATATAATTAAATGCTAACAGTAAGAGATAACACATGATAATAAGAATAACAACAATTATAACAGAGACAAATAATCACAAAAGGAATACCGCTCATCATAGAGGTAACAACCGAGGATCTCTTAGTATCCCGAGGATCTCTTAGTATCCTCAATACATGTTAGGGATCTCTTGGTATCCCGAGGATCTCTTAGTATCCTCAATATGTGATAGGGATCTCTTGGTATCCCGAGGATCTCTTGGTATCCTCAATATATATGCTGGGGATCTCTCGGTATCCCAAGGATCTCTTAGTATCCTCAGTATACGTGCTGGAGATGTCTCGGTATCCCGCACCTTAGTCCAAATCAATATATGTGCAAGGGAGCTCCCGGGATACCGTCCCGTAGTCCCAAAGTAAGCACACAACAGAAATACGAAGAATACTCAATTAAATTCAATTTCATACCAAGGTGAAACAGGTAATTCTAACCTAGCATGTTGCACATAATCCAAATAAGGAAGTTTGAGCAAATAACGTAATTAAGTCAATTAGACATGCTTCCCTATGCTAACAACAGGCTTAAATTCCAAGTAGTACGAGCAGGAAAGGAAAACACAATTAAAGCTACTTTAGTGAAAATAGGATTTTTCAACAATTAGCACAAGTACGCACTCGTCACCTCACGTACAAGGCATTTCAAATATCAACAATACCAATCCTAAGGGGAGTTTGCCCCACACAAGGTTAGGCAAGTCGCTTACCTCGAACTAGCTCAAAATCAACCTGAAACCACGCTCTTGCCACGAGTACTCGAGTCCAAATGACCCAAATCTTTTCAATTAAATTTCATAATGTAAATAACACTTCAAATAACTGATTCTATAAATAAATTCCAAGCTAATACGCAAAATTATGTAAAATGACCAAAACGCCCCTCAGGCCCACGTCTCGGAATCGGGTAAAATTTATATATTCAGAAACATCACACTCTCACGAGTTCATGCATACCAAAATCACCAAAATCAGACCTCAATTGGTCCCTCAAATCACCACTCAAAACTCTCCAATATCAAGCCCTAGTTTTTTCAATAATTACCCCCAAATTTCCATAAATTTCAAGCCTAATCAATGAAATAACACCATAGAAACGAGTTTTATGATCAAAATTCTTACTTCACCGAAGTTCCCTCTGATTCCCTCTTCAAAATCCCCCAAAATCTCCAAAAATTGATTTAAAATAATGAAGAAGGGCTGAAAATCGCGAAGGGGGATTTATATACTTTCTGGCCCAGAGTTTTCGCACCTGCAGTCTCATTTCCGCATCTGCGAGACCGCTTCTGCGGTCAAGGGAGCAGCTTCTGCTGTTTCCACTTAAATCTCCTCCGCCTCACCTGCGACCCAAAATACACATCTGCGGTTTCAGGTCTTCTCCCTCTTGGCCGCTTCTGCGGCTTGGTTCCGCATCTGCGGGAGTCGCACCTGCGGCCTCTCAACCGGAGATGCAGTTATGACAGCAGTCCTAAACATCAGCTGCAACTCAAATTTCTAAATCTTTCCGTGAACCATCTGAAACCACCCCGAGGCCCCCGGGACCTCAACCAAAAGCACAAACAAGTCTAATACCACTGTTCAAACTTATACGAATCTCCAAAACACCTTAAACAACATCGAATCAATCAATCAGCATCGGATTCAGGCCTAAGAACTTCACAAATTCTTAAATTACGCTTTCGATCAAAAAGTCTATCAAACCTCGTCCGAATGACCTGAAATTTTGCACACACGTCACATTCAACACTACGGAGCTACTCCAATTTCCGGAATTCCATTCCGATCCCGATATCAAAATCTCACTACCGAACCGGAAACTTTAAAAAGTCAACTTTCGGCATTTCAAGCTTAAATTAGCTACAGACCTCCAAAACATAATCCGAACACGCTCCTAAACCCGAAATCACCCAACGGAACTAATGGAACCAACGGAATTCAATTCCGAGGCCGTCTTCACACCGCTCCGACTACGATCCAAATTCTAAAACGTAAGCTCTCGCTTAGGGACTAAGTGTCCCAATACTCTCCGAAACTCCAAATAAATCCTCCCGGCGACTCACAACAGCAGAAACAAACACGAAAAATGCAGTTAATAGGGGATCGAGGCGTTAATTCTTAAAACGACCGCTCGTGTCGTTACAACACTATCATTATGGGAATGTACATGCAGTAAAAAAAATTATGTCAATTCATTGAAATATCTTATGCTACAAGTGAATAATTGCGACAAGAAATCAGCCCTAATTTTTACTTCTTCCTAATAAGCAAAGAACATAGAGATTTGCTTAATCTAATAGGAAGAATACTTATAAGTTAATTATTACTAATTTTAGCTTCCTAACAAGCATTTTATAATTAAAGTGTTAGACTTTACAATAGTGTTGAGCTGATTAGTTATTTGACCATCATTAGTCAAGCGAACATTTCCATGGTGCCAACCAATATAGACGTACTATAGTTTAAAATTATAAACAAATGATTTCATCAATTAGTATTATATATATGTCAACCAAATATGGTTGATCCAAATTTCATCTATACATAACTTTTTCAGAAAACTTCTTGACTTGAAAGCTGGTGCATTCTTTTCAAACCAACATCTGAGCAGGTTAACTAAAAATAGAATTTTAGAATTTAGAACATATGTAACATCTCACTAAATCCTCATAGACCCTCAAGAACTTTCCCTATATATACCCTTTAGAGATGATCAAACTAAACACAAATGATAACAACACCAAGAGTTTTACGTGGAAAACCCTTTTGAATAAGGGAAAAACCACGACCCTGAGAGGAGCAACTGATATCACTATAGAAATGAATTTTACACCTTGTAGGTCCGAGAAAAATACTCCAAAGACCACTACAACACTCAAAAAAATAACACTCTTTTGATATTCCCACCTCACTACAATATCACTCACTCTCTATTTATTCCATAGATTATTTTCTTATACCCTGTCTGTGATGCCTCTTTCTTTCTTTCTCTCTTTGGTGTGTTCTACAGTGAAAGCAAGACACCTATTTATAGTATTTAGGATTGCTTCATTGATGTCATCAATGATCTCATGAGTTTGGCAAGAGTCAAATATTCAATGTGAAACCAAAGAAATATTTGCCATAAAATCTTCCTTATTATTCCTTTAGTTGGCTTGACATTTCAAAGCCAAAGGAAGATGTCTTCCTTACACATGAGATGGACCCATCAAATCTCCCCCTCCAGTCCCATGCACCTGAAGGAGGTAACTCCAGCTTTTCATATAAAGTTCATGCCGACAAGTTCTTTGCATAGCTCAAACTTGCCTCTTGGTATCGTCTTGGTCAACATATCAGTAGGATTTTCACTCGTTTGAATCTTTTTGACCTGTAAAGATTCGTTCTCAACCTGATCACGAAACAAATGATATCTCACATCGATATGGTTTGTTCTTGCATGGTACGTGGAGTTCTTGCTCAAGTCTATTGTACTTTGACTGTCACAATAGACGACGTACTCCTTTTGATGCAATTCCAACTCTTGAAGAAACCGCTTGAGCCATATCATCTTCTTTCCAGCTTCAGTAGCGGCAATATACTCTGCTTCAGTTGTAGAGAGTGCGACACACTTCTGCAACTTCGACTGTCATGATATAGCTCTCCCTGAAAATGTGAACAGATATCCAGTAGTAGATTTACGATTATCAAGATTACCTGCCATATCAGCATCCGTGTAGCCCTTCAAGATTGGATCAAATCCTCCAAAATACAAGTAATATCCTGTAGTACCTCTCCGGTACCTCAATATCCACTTGATTGCTTCACAACGTTCTTTTTCTGGATTTTCAAGGAACCTGCTAACAACACCAACTGCATGAGGAATATCTGGTCTGGTGCATACCATTGCATACATCAAGCTTCCGACTGCTGAAGAATAAGGAACTCTAGCCATGTTCTCTTTCTCTTCCACTGTTGTAGGACACATCTTCTTGCTCAACTTTAGACGACCAGCAAGAGGTGTGCTGATTGACTTATCACTTTTCATGTTGAACCGTTCTAGTACACGTTCAATGTACTTCTCCTGAGATAGCCATAACTTTCTCTTGTTCGCTCTCGAACTATCTTCATCCCTAGAATTTGTTGTGTTGTGCCCAAGTCTTTCATATCAAATTACTTGGACAAATATCTTTTCAACTTTGCAATCAGCTCCTTGTCTTGTCCTACAATCAACATGCCATCCACATACAACAATAATATAATAAAGTTCTTCTCAAAAAAAATTTTGAAGCATACACATGGATCAAAATAGGTCTGTATGTATGTTTGACTTTTCATGAATGAGTCAAACTTCATGTACCACTGTCTTGGTGGCTGGTTTAATCCATAAAGACTCTTATTCAATTTGCACACCATGTGTTTCTTTTCAGCTACTTCAAATCCTTCCGGCTTCTCCATATAAATCTTCTCTTCCAAATCTCCATATAGAAATGCAGTTTTCACGTCCAACTGCTCCGCTTCAAGAACTAGGCTAGCAACTAAGCTCAAGATTGTTGGAATAGAAGTCATTTTGACAACAGGTGAGAAAATTTCATCAAAATCAATACCTTTCTTCTGTTCGAAGCCTTTTACCACTAATCAAGCCTTGTATCTGACCAGCTTGCCATTTTCATCTTTCTTGAGTTTAAAGACACATTTGCATTTGAGTGGTCTTTTACCCTTTGGAAGTTCAACCAGCTTGTATGTGCCATTTTTCTGTAGAGATTCCATATCTTCTTTCATGGCTTTCATCCGCTCGTTCTTCTCTAGATGGGACAGCACCTCCTTAAAACTTCCCGGCTCCCCTTCATCACTGATGAGGACATACTCTGTGGAAGGGTACTTACATGACTCTACCCTTTCCCTTTCTGATCTCCTCAGAGGTTGAGGTTGTTCTCTCTGAGTAGGGTGCTCCACTTGCTCAACATCATCATCAAGCTTCTCCTCTTGCTCAATAACCTCATCAGGTTGCTCACACTGCTCGGCAACCTTGTCGGTCCTACTTTCTGCACTTGTGGGATTGTTAGAAGTAGAGGGAATAGTAAGAAGGTTAGGAATTATACCAATCTTGTCCTTTTCTCATATCATCAGCCGTTCCAACTTCACTTTCTCGGAAGATTACATCTCTGCTTCTGATGATCTTCTTCTTCACAAGATCCCACAATTTGTACCCGAACTCTTCACCTTCATATCCGATGAATATGGAGGGAATGGATTTATCATCCAGCTTTGTTCTCTACTCTTTTGGTATATGCGCAAAAGCTCTGCAACCTAACACCTTCAAATGCGAGTAAGACACCTCTTTGTTGGTCCAAATTCTCTCTGGGATGTAAATCTCAATGGAACCGATGGACTCCTATTGATTAGGTAGCATGTTGTCTGAATTGCTTCACCCCAGAATGACTTAGGAAGTTTAGCCATTCTGAGCATGCTTCTCACCTTCTCAACGATGAAGCGGCTCATCCTCTCGGCTACGCCATTGTGTTGTGGGGTTCCAGGAACTGTCTTTCATTGTCTGATCCCATGCCTTGAATAGTACTCTTCAAATTTCCTTGAAGTGTACTCATCTCCATTGTCACTTCAGGGACGATTTAGCTTTTGTCATGTCTCCCTTTCCACCAGAGCATGAAACTTCTGGAAAACCTGAAACACCTGATCTTTGATTTTCAAAATATAACCCATAATTTTCGTGAAGCATCATCAATAAAAGTAACAAAATATTTGTTACCGCCCATCGATTCAATTTCCATTGGACCACAAACATCAGAATATACCAAATCAAGTATATTCAATTTTCTTTGGGACGATGTCTGAAATGAGCCCTTATGCTGCTTATCAAATAAACAGTAGTCACAAGGTTTTACCATTGTACCTTTGGCATAGGAAATGAGTGATTTCCTGGCAAGAATCTGCAATCCCTTCTCGCTCATATGACCTATTCTTTTGTGCCACAAATCTGCAGAAATCTAATCTTGTACCGCGTTCACTTTACCTTGGCATATTTCTGCATTTGTCCTGTACAACGTTCCACGAGCAACTCCCTTTGCAATAAAAAATGATCCCTCGGTGAGTCTCCACTTTTGATTTTCAAAAAAGTTCTCGTATCCATCTCCGTCTAAAGCAATTCCCGAGAACAAGTTCATCTGCAAATCAGGTACATGTCGCACGTTCTTTAGAACCAATGTGCATCCGACATTTGACTTGATACAAATGTCATCAATCCCTGCAATCTTTGGATAACTTGTGTTAACCATTCTCACGGTGCCAAAATCACCCGATACATATGTGCAAAAAACATCTCTTACTAGTGTGACATGGTAAGATTCCGATGTGTCAATCACTCATTCTGACTCTGGATCTGCCAAGTGCATGCATTCTTCTTCCTCATTTATGAAAAGAACAACATTGTCATTATTTTGCACTATGGCAGTTATGTTGTCGTCATTCTTCTGGCCTCTAGTTTCACCTTTGCCCTTAGATTTGGGCAATCTCTTTTGTAGTGACCTGGTTGATCACAATTGTCGTAATTTTTGGCTCTTGATTTGGATCGGTTCTTAGACTTCCCACGAGCTCTGGATCTACCATAGTTGCTCGAACTCTTTTGATAACTCCTGCCTCTAGCTTCTGTGATGAGATCCTGTCCTTGATTTTCAGGCTTCTTTCTTATCTTCTCATTGAGTAGAAGAGCCGATGTGACATCTTTCAACTCAATGGTAGTCTTACCATGCAGGATTGTTGTTTCCAAATTATCGTACGAAGATGGCAACGATTTCAATAGCAAGATGGATTTATCTTCTTCCTCAATTTTCACTCCAAGATTGGCGAGTTGTGTGATTAGTCCATTAAACACATTTAAATGATATAAATAATTTTTATCTTTGCCCATGTGTAGGGTGTATAGCTGCTTCTTCAGGTACAATTTATTTGTCAGCATTTTGGAGATGTATAGGCTTTCCAACTTTGTCCAGATTCCAAATGCGGTGTTTTCGTCAATGCTGTTATTTACCACACCATCTGACAAGTGCAACCTGATTTCACTAGCAAACATTTCATCCAAGTCAGCTCAATCCTCGGCTTTCATGGTATCAGCCTTTTTGGCATCAGCATCTAGTACCTTGTGTAATCCTTGTTGGATGAACAGATCCCTCACCCTTCTTTTCAATATTCAGAAACCATTATCTCCGTTAAATATTTATACCTCATATTTTATTCCGGACATTTTTGTCTTTCACCGAGTATAGTACTACCGATAGTGAATAGTATTTTTATGAACGAGCAGAACATGTGCTCTAATACCAGTTGTTGGGAATAAACCCTCATAGAAATAATATTCACGGTACTAAAAGCGTAATAATAACATAGCACCGAGATATGGCAATTAACAAGAATAAAAGAGTGATAACGACACCAAGATTTTAATGTAGAAAACTCTTTTGAATATGAAAAAAACTACGGCCCTGAGAGGAGCAACTGATATCACTATAGCAACGAATTTTACACCTTGTAGGCCCGAGTAAAATACTCCAAAGACCACTACAACACTCAAAAGAAATAATCCTCTTTTTATATTCCCGCCTCACTAAAATATCGCTCACTCTCTATTTTTCCCATAGACTATTTTCTTATACCCTGTTTGTGCCTCACTCTTTCTTTTTCTCTTTGTTGGTGTATTTTAAAGTGAGAGAAAGACACATATTTATAGTGTTTAGGATTACTTCATTGATGTCATCAATGATCTCATGAGTTTGGCAAGAGTCAAATATTCAATATGAAACCAAAGAATTATTTGCCATAAACTCTTTCTTACTATTCCTTTAGTTGGCTTGACATATCAAAGCCAAAGGAAGGTATCTTCCTTACATAAGGGATGGACCCATCATACTCCTATTGACAATGGCAACTTCCTGCAACTGCTCAATCATTTTCTTGATCATAGCATTATTGTCCTTATCAAGCATCACTACAACACATGCTGCTCGCGGCCTACTTCAACTTCCGAACTTGCCTACAATCCCAGCATTACCTCAGCCAACATTGTCAAAATTACCCACTATGCCAAACTTGCCAACAGCACCCACATTGCTAACACTTGCAACAGCAACAATGTTGCCTAATTTTCCCTCTGTTCCAAAGATGACTCTGATGACTCTGCTGCAAATGCCTGCTATGAATCCTATTCCCAACATGTCTTCAATTCCAAGCATTCCCAATATTCAGCCATTCTTACACTTTCACTCCCTCCATCCAACTGATCATTTTGCGGCTTCTAATATTTTATTGCATGTCTTGCCCTATGGCCCCTACCATTTGATGTTTATTTTCTCCTTTCACTTTTGTCGTTTTAATCTCTTGAGAGATTCTTAACGATATGTATCGTATCATTTATACTCTCTGAGTGCTATAAAATGATTGTGCAGTAGCTAGCTTTTATATCAATGTCATGCATTGTGTATTATTGATGTGTATTTCTCCAGTATATCTTAAGGTAATTAAACTCCGCAAAAAAATTATAATTTGACAAGCTAGGTCATTTTTAGTAGAACAGTGGCATACCTATAATCCATATTTAGTATAAATTATAATATGTATTCGTATTATACGATATACTCTTTCTAGTTTCTATTTATAATTACTCCCTTTTAGTTGATTTTTTGCTATATGTATAGGTTATTCTTTATGGATAAGAGTTGGATAAACTTATTGAATAGGAATGATCCTCTATATGAGAATGGAGCCAAAGATTTTCTTCATTTTGCTTCATTAGATAGGCCTAATGCATCTGAAATCTTGTGTCCAAGTCGAAAGTGTCGTAATATGAAATTTATCCCGAAAGAGTTGATTGTTCAACATATTGTGGTTTATGAATTTCTACTTAGTTACGTTAATTGAATTTTTCATGGTGAGACATCATCTTCATCAATATATGTGGATAGACTAGATAGAGGTGATGAGATACAAGACTTGGTTCATGATACTTTTTGAGTTCCTCCTACTAGTGACTTTATTAATATGAACACTAGTGGTGATAGTTTTGGTGAGTCAAATCATCATAATGTGGGATTTGATAAGAAAACTGAAAAGTTTTTTAACTTATTGAAAGAAGCTAAGCGTGAATTATATCCTGGAAGCAAATATTCACTTCTTTCTTTAAAGTGTCTCAATGGGTGGAGTAACAATTCATTTTCCATGTTGCTAGAGTTGTTAAAAGAGGTGTTTCCAGAAGGTGAAATGTTACCTAAGTCCTTTAATGATGCAAACAAAATTATTAAAGATTTAGGACTCGAATACAAAAAAATACATGTGTGTACAAATGATTGTATGATCTATTGGAGTGACACAAAAGATCGAACTGATTGTATGTTTTGCAAAGCTCCAAGATACAAACAATTTGTAGGTGAATCTGGTAGTTTGGAAACCTCAAAAATTCCAGCAAAGGTGTTTAGATACTTTTCATTGATACTGAGGCTTCAAAGATGATTCATGTCATCTAAAACATCTACTGATATAAGATGGCATGCGGAAGGTTGCACTAAAGACGGGGTAATGCGGCATCCTGCTGATAGTATTGCTTGGAGAAATTTTGATGAATTGCATCAAGATTTTTCTCAAGATCCTCGAAATGTTATACTTGGATTGACTTCAGATGGATTTAATCCATTCAAGTCTATGTCTATCTCACATAGCACATGGCCAGTTGTCTTGAGTCCATATAACCTGCCACCATGGTTGTCCATGAAGCAACCATACATGATATTATCAATGATTATTGATGGACCTCATGCATCGGGAAATGATATTGATGTCTATGTACGACCTTTAATTGATGAATTAAAAGAATTGTGGGATGGTGTAATGATCCGACCGGTCATTTTGAGCAATTTCACTTCGCTCGGTTATTTGAGGGCATGAGTAGCTCCGTATGATGTATTATGAATTATGTAAATCGTCGGTCCTGGTTTTCAGGTAATCCGGAATAGATTTGGAAGAATGGTCTCATCTAGAAGCTTTAAATTTGAAAAGTTTGACCAAGTTTTGACTTTTTAATATTTAACCTCGAATTGGATTTCTGATAGTTCCTTTAGCTCTGTTGGGTGATTTTGTACTTAGGAGCGCATCCAGAATGTGTTTTGGATGTTCGTGGTAGAATTAGGCTTGAATTGGTGAAAGTTGGAATTTTGGTGATTTTGGTCGGCAAATGGAAATTTGATATCGGGGTCGGAATGGAATTTCAGAAGTTGTATTAGGTTCGTACTGTCATTTTTTATGTGTGTGCAAAATTTGGGATCATTCAGACGTGATTTGATAGGTCTCGGCGTCGTTTGTGAAATTTGGAAATTTAGATGTTCTTAAGCTTGAATCTGAGGGTAATTTGGTATTTTGATATTGTTTTGAGTGTTCCAAATGTTTGGCTAAGTTTGTATATTGATATTTGACTTATTGGTATATTGGTAGAGGCCCTGAAGGCCTCGGGTTGATTTCAGGTGGTTGACGGAACAAGGTTGGAATTTGAGGAATGCTGAAGTTGAACTAAGTTGTCATAACCGCACCTGCGGAGTGGGGACCGCATGTGCGAGCCCACAGATGCGGAGAGAGTGCCGCAGATGCGTCCAAGGCTGTGGTAGGTAGGAGCCGTAAGTGCGAGTAATGGAGCGCACCTGCGAGATCGCATGTGCGATATTGTGACTGCAGAAGTAGTTTCTAAGGAATAAGTGGGAACCGCACCTGCGATGGATTTTCCGCAGGTGCGGTGTCGCAGAAGCGACTGTTGGACCGCAGATGCGGTAGTTCGGGCAGAAAGTATAAATTGTGGAATTCGCAAATTTTGGTTCATTCTTCACCATTTTTATTCGGTTTTGGAGATTTTGGGAGTGATTTGAAGAGGGATTCAATGTGGTTTTTTATTGAGTTAATTTTCTTGATCCCTAATACTCATGTTTATGGTAATTTCCCGTTGTTTAATCATGTAATTAGTGAAGATTAGGGGTGAAAATGAGGGGTTAGGGCATGGGATTTTAGAGAGTTTGATTTGAGGATTTGAGGGGCCATTTGATGTCGGATTTTAATGAATTTGGTATGGGTAGCTCGTGAGTGAATGGGCTTTCCAGTTTTGTGACTTTTGTCGGATTTTGAGACGTGGTCCCGGGGGCCGCGTTTGAGATGATTTCGGGATTTGTGTCTAATTTGATAGTTTTTCTTGTGGAATTCATTCCATTAGCGCATATTGAGGGTATTTTTCTGGTTGTGAATAGATTCAAAACGATTAGAGGTCGAGTCGAGGGGAAAGAGCATCGCGGAGTAGAGATTTGATCGTCTGAGGTAAGTAACGATTGTAAACATAGTCCTGAGGGTATGAAACCCCGAATTTCGTATCGTTTTACTATTTTGAAATGACGCACATGCTAGGTGACGGGCGTGCTGGCGTGCACCGTTGGGGATTGTGACTTGGTCCGTCCCGTAGCAACTATAAAGTTGTGTATTTGGTTGAAACTATATGATACTTATGTGTTTTAGAAAGAGTTTTCTGTAAATTGGGCTAAATGCCATGTTTGGGCCTTGTGCCATAGCTGTTTGGACACTTAGGGGCCTTTTTCTTGCTATCCTCTCACTGTTTCCGATTGAAAATCTATACTCAGTCATGTTATACTAAATGATTTCATAACTCAGTCTTTATTTCTCTATTTTGATGCATATAAATGTTGTTTTGGGTGGAGTACCCTGTTTTTACTGAGAGCCCGAGTGGCTTGAGAGATTTATGACTGAGTGAGGCCGAGGTCCTGATTTGTGAGGATATTTATGGGATAGGGCTGCACACCGCAGCATGTTGTTACTGATTCATGATTGAGTGAGGCCGAGAGCCTGATTGATTTATGTCGCGAGGTGGCTTGTTATACCGCTTGGGCTGAAGTAGCCCATCCGGAGTCTACACACACCCAGTGAGCGCAGGTACCTACTGAGTGCGAGTGCCCGAGGGGCTTTATACGAGTGACTATGAGGTTTGCCCGAGGGGATGTATATGAGTGATGTTTTCCCGAGGGGCTGTATATGAGTGATTTTTGCCTGAGGGGCTGTATACGAGTGACTGTCAGGTTTGCCCGAGGGGCGGTTTATGATTTCATTATATTTTTTTCACCTTTGCATTGGAAGTATCTATAAACAATTTTTATTAGAACTAGGTTAAAAAGAGATGATTGGATCCAACCTTGATTTTAAAAGCCTGCTGTATTACACTAAGATTTCATTATGAAAACTTTAAATGTTTTATTGCTCGTCACTACTTCTCAGCCTTTATTTACTTTGGTTACTTACTAGTTGGCGTACTTGTCGCGCCCCCTTTTTCTCGCGAAATCCCGTTTATGACATTTTGGTTGGGACAACTCTTTCCTTTTGGAAAGGGGGTTTTCATTTTTGAAGAGTCGCCACCTAAATATTTAAGGTGAGTTAGGGCACCTATAGGGTTCATTTATAACTACGTTTGGTAACCAGAGATAGGGTAAGGGCTTGAAATTATCCTAAGGGGAAGGTGTTAGGCACCCCTCAGGATCCACTAGTGTGGTTCCCGGCCAAACATTTTGTACAATCAGCAAATAGACAAGTATGGCTCAAATAGTAGGGTATTTAAGTTTAAATACACAGGTGTTTGAGAAGCAATTAATGAAAAAGCGAGATTTTAAAAAGAACTACAATCTAAGCATATTTGGGAATGTAAAGGGGGTGTCCTAGGTTTGTTTATAATATGGATCACATCAATGCAATACCCGGTATGAAACTCCTCAAAGAGGGGCTACACGTGGTATTAACGCACCGGTCATCATATCCATATAATACCCTTTCCCGGCCCGTGAAGGTAATTAAAGCGAGGGTTGGCCTCGGCCCCTATTGCATGTTGTTACCCGTCCTTTCCTATAATCCTGGAGGAGTTTAGGATTTCTATCATATGAGGGAGGTTCTAGGAAGACCCTCAGGTTTAAAGGCAAAATACTAGGCGACAAATAAGAAAACATAAGACTGCATTTAGAGGGAGGGGAACACAGAAAACATATAGAAGGCTCAGATATACTTCCACAAGTAATGCACATAGACAGCACGACTCATACATAGATAAGGTCCACATTTGAACTCAGAATCCTAAAGCATGGTATCTAAGTGATTTTAAAACATAACAGAGGCAGATATGATCTGTAATTCAGAAAAGGGGTCCTAATAAGTTTTCCCTATTGATTTTAAACCAGTGATAATTAAGCAGCATACATAAAGAAGCATGTTTCCAGTTATCAGGGTTACTTAGAGAAGACTGTTTGAATTGTATTACTAAACATGCTGTTCTAAATGTTCAGATTCCGAAATTATTACCAGCTGGGTTAATCTATTTTTTATCAATAATTAAACTAGAGATGCCTAAGCGGATGTGAATGCAATTCTAAAGGCATGATATCTAATGCACAAAAAATGTAGAGTGATGTATATGCAGGACCTGAGCAGGATTTTTTTCTAAATGCATAAGTGTTACATACATTCAGAATATGCAGAAGATATGGAAATGACCTATTTATTAGCGTTGTTTTTATGCTAAGGCAGGATCTCTAAGTGTACATGGCAACGCATAACATAATGGTAAAGTGCTAATTATTAGCAGATTTTAACACATGATTTTATAAGGATGCACATGCTGAAACATTAAACATGGGACCTAAGAGCATGATTTCTAATGCATGTATGAATCCTAAGCATGGTTTCTATTGCGCAATTAGGATTATAAACCTAATAACATATTTTCTACCCTTAGCAACTATAGCATGCATATTTACCCCATCCCTTTTCACTATCTATCCCCAGAGAGTTTTTACAATAATTATTACAAACCGTTTGCACAAATTACATAATTGAAATAATAAAAGAAGAAGTTATACTATAGGGAGCCTACTGATAGGCCCAGAATCTCCAGAATGCCTCAAATGCCATTGGTTCACAGCCTTTCACATGATCCAGCTGTGTCAGAGTTCCCTAAGGATCTCAAGGGATACCGGGCAGTGCTCATACCCAGATTCATAACCAAATTGAGTAAGTGCGGTGTGGAAGAGCCAGCCTTAATGTGTCAGAGTTCAGAGGGAGCTCATAAGGGTCCCTAAGCAGTCACACATTAAGGGGGCAAAACCTAGACTTCTAAGAGTATATATGAGAGTGCTTGACATAAGTTTAAAAGAGTTGAGTTGGAAACAGTTTTGACAATGATTAGTTTGAAATAAGTTTTGGAAAGAAGTAGAAGAGTTAGTCTTAGTGAAAACTAGTTTGAAGAAGAAAAGAAACAGGACAATCAGCAACTCAAAACCAAATCAACATACATAGTTCAAACTCAAACAGGAAAAGGAGGAATTGGGGACAAGTAGTTCATATGTGGAAGCATATTTGCACACAGGTTAACACCAGAGAAGTACTACAGAACTTAAATAGTCACAGCAATAGTCTATCACAAAGTGTTCATGCCAGGAGCTTAACAGCATTAGATTAAGGGGTGCTAAACAGAGCTACACATTAGGTTTAGGGGGAAGGGTTCAGGATCACCTAGTAACTAGGTGTCACGAAAACATGCTTATAATGTATTGGGGGTTAGGGGGTAGGGCAGAATAGTAGTAGAAAATGTAAGAAAGCAGTAGACATGCTGAATTACAAGGAAGGGGTAATCACATGCCAAAATAGGCATGCTAATTGCAAGGGAGACAGCAGAACCACAAGTAGAAGCATAAGAGAAACAAAAGGAAGTGCAATACAAATAGAGACATATTGTTTTAGTGCTGTAAGTTAAACTGAAAACATACCAGTAAAAATGGGAGAATAAGTGCATAGTGAGGAGTGAAGAGCAGTACAATGAAGGGAAGTAGAGCAGTAGTGTGTAGAGCAGTAGAGCAGCAGAACAATAGAGCAGTAGAGCAGTGTAATCACTCAGTTTTGGCTTGCAGCCGACTGAGTATCAAGTAAACAGCAAGAGAAGCAAGAGAGTATGTATGTGTGTAAGAAAGAGTTCAGAACATTGTAATGGTCCTTCTCTTATGCTAAAGAGAGGGTAGAGTATTTATAGTTTGAGAACAGGCAGGAAAATAAGGTAATAAGTACTGACTTAGCACAATTATAGAAATAATACAAATTAGAATCAATTAAAGCCGGACTACCTTCAATTAGGGAGTCATAGTTCAAACTGGTACAAGTTGTATCAAATAAGGAAAAGAATTACTTATAAGACTGATTTTACCTAATATGAGTAGTAAAAGCATGTAGCATGTAATAATGACTAAGTACAAAATATTTTCAAGTAAGGAAAGTACACGTTAAATAACTAACAGCATATTTGTGCACATAAATAAGGTAGAGTACAATTTTAATTCTGAAAGTTAGTTCAAAGAATCACGAATGAGATATAAAATCACAGGGAATCAGCACTTACTAAGGAAAGTATCACAAAAATAAGGAAACAATTCAAAAATCAGTACAGAATTACAAGGAAAATACGCAAAATCACAGATTCAGGGAAGATATCGTAGGTCTAAGGAGATTACACAAAAATCAATATAAATTATTATGTGAACAATCAATAAAACAAATAGTCGGACCTATTAAACGATAAATAACATGTGTTGAACAAAATCAGAGAAACCCTAAGAACAAATTAGATCAGGAAGCACAAAAGCATATAGAACATACACGAAACCTAGAATGTTCATGAGATACATGCAAACATATCGCAAACAGACTCAAACTTCAAATCGAACCCAGAAGTATTAGGGTTTCTTAACAAAAATGAATCGAGCAAAAGGAAAGACTCATGTGATGTTTAAACATGCTAAAAATCACAAAGTAATTGCTAAAAATCAGAATGAAATCGTTTTTGCAAAAGGGTTTTGAAACCCTAGTCTGGAAAATGAGGAAATCGTTTGAAATTAGAGAAATCTTTTGAGGAAAACAGGTGAGAACCTTAAAAGACACATAGATCCATCACAGATCTAAAAGGATCGGAGGATTTAAAGCTAGGGTTTCCAGAGAAGACCCAAAGGAGGAGAAGAGAGCTTAAAATATCACCGCCCTTTGGCCTGAAAATGTAGAGATCTTACTCGAACAGCCATAGGTGGCAAAAAAACATTGCATGAGACCGGAGATGGGAGTAGACCGCCTCAGGGTCACTTGAGAGCCTCCACCGGGGACATCGGTGTGAAAGACGGATCCATAAGGTCGATGAGAGGTGGAAACTTTGTGGTTTCCGGCGAGGAGATGGCCGGAGAGGGGAGAGACAGAGCTCAGGAGACGAAGGTTCTAGAGAGAGTTGAGAGGATTCAGAGAGGCGGGTGAGAAGTGAGACGGGGGAAAAGTGAGAAAGGGGGGTAGTCGTTTAGGGGTTAATATGGTAAGTATTAATCTGGGTCGTTGATTTGAATTAATCAATGGCTCAGATCGAACGAGGGTTGGGCCGGGTAAGATTTTAAGTTTGGGTTGGGTAACTGGGCTAGTTAGGCTAGAATTGAAATTTAAAAATGGCTAGTTGTTAACTACCCCATAAAAATAGATAAATAACTTATAAAAATGGCTAATAATTATAAAAATAAAATTGATGCTTAATAAACTAAATTAAAATTATAAATTAGTATTAAAAATATAAATGACTAATTATTGAGTAAAAGCATAGCAAAAAATATATAATTAGGCCATAGTTGTGTGAAATACATTTTGTCTTCATTGGACCAAAAATGATATATTAAATCAAGGAATGCTTTTGAAATCATTTGTAATGCAATTTATAATTAATTATTAAGATAAAAATACTGGATAAATAAAAATGAATTAGTATAAATATGAGGAAAATTATAGAAAAATATCAATTGCTATGAAAGTCTGATTTTGAAGGTATATATGCAAATTAAAGATAATATGAGGAAAAATTGAGTATCAACAGCTACCTCTCTCTACCCGGGAAGGATGAAAGAGTTGTCGTGTAAAGATATGATGGCCAATTTTGACCGAGCGGAACGGTTTGGGAAGATTTAGGCCGCACTCTAGCTTTTGAGTTGCCTACATATCCCTTGTTTTACAGAAATCAGGCCGTATGTAGCTCAGGATCCATCGGCGGAGTATACTGATGAAGCCATTTCAAGAACGGACGCAACATCTAGGGCTGGGTGAGTGAACGACTTATGGGAATGGTTAGGTTTGATATGGCATTGAGGGAACTGGAGTGGGATCGATCCTGTTGGGATAGTCGTTGCTCGCCGTCTTACCTGCAAATAGAAGCAATACAAGCGTATACTGTGCATAAATTTAAATATGATGCAAATTTCCGTCGGACCATGAACATTGTCTTTGGACGGTGAGGATGATGTCCTTAGGCCATGATGTCCTGGGCCATGAAGCGTATGATAAGGGATTCGCAGGCCATGAGATGATGTTCTCGGGCTATGAGGATGGTGCCTTAGAACCATGACGCCTTTGAATAATGATATGAAAGATTGAAAGAGATCCTCAGGCCATGACATGGTGTTATCGGGCTATGAAGATGGTACCTCCGAACGATGACGCCTTTGGATGAGTTGGCGATATTTCATCCCATGAAGGATGCAGTAGTATGATGCGAACAAGACAGAGCTCAGTCTTACGAATTGAAGGGCAGAGCTTAGCCCGTAAGATAAGCGAGATAAATAATGCTTGGGATAGCGCTTAGTTTCGAAGAAAATTTTAGGCAGAGCTTAGCCTCGAAAGGCAAGAGAGTAGCCTTATGCAAAGATGTGAATGCAGGTGGAGATAGAGCTTAACCTCGGAAGGCAGAATGGTAGCCTTATGCAGATTGGAAGGCAGAATAGTAGCCTTATGCAATGCGGATGCAGATGGAGGTAGAGCTTAACCTCGGAAGGCAGAATGGTAGCCTTATTCAAATCGGAAGGCAGAATAGTAGCCTTATGCAGATTGGAAGGCAGAATAGTAGCCTTATGCAATGCAAATGCAGATGGAGGTAGAGCTTAACCTCGGAAGGCAGAATGGTAGCCTTATGCAATACAGTTGCAGATGGAGGTAGAGCTTAACCTCGGAAGGCAGAATGGTAGCCTTATGCAAATTGGAAGGCAGAATAGTAGGTATATACAATGCAAATGCGGATGGAGACAGTGTTTAGTCTCGGAAGGCAGAATGGTAGCCTTATGCAAGAAATAAGATAACAACTGGCAGTAGAATTTTCTTAGCTGATAGCAGATTGCGGCGTTGTGATTACTGGGAGCATTGTGACATACAGAACATCACTGGTCTGTGGTGATAGCAAATGTTGGCAAGTGCAACAGTTCTGAGAATCGTATTCTTGAACCATGTTTGTCCCATGGGCGTACAGTATGTTTAACGATTTCGCAATCCTAGTGCCTGCATCTAAAGAAAAATCGTGAGTTTTGTGCGGGGGAAGGTTAGTTCGTATCCCCGCTGGCTTTGCTTGACTCGTTCGGCTTTGATCTAGTGATACTGTCTGTATCATTGGGGTAGCGTTGCTAAACAAAGCAGTTTCAATAATAATCATGCATGATTTTGTAAAAGTATGACATAAATTAAAAATAGCTTTTAGATGAACCGATGATTGTGACGTAGTTCAGGACATTGCAACCTCTCCTGCTACAGAATTTTGAGGGTCCTACTCAAAATTCTGCCCCAGTTTGATGGGTTGACGTTTCTGACTGTTGCCCGTGCGGTGATCGGTTGAAATCACTTCAGAATTTTGTGGGTCCTCCTCAAAATTCTGTCCTAGTTTCCAATTGCGAGGGAAATGAAATTTTATTGAATTGTGACCGAACCCATAGGGCTGCCTACGTATCCCCTCTTAAACAGGAATCAGTTCAGGCGTAGTTCAATTTACATCATATAAGGAAAGCGTAAAGATTACACATAGTAACGCTTGACTGCATCTGAATTGATTAGCTTTGACCAGACTTCTCCGTCCATTTTTGAAAGTATGAGGGCTCCTCCTGTCAAAACCCGATGAACCATGTATGGACCCTGCCAGTTAGGAGAGAACTTCTCTTTGGCTTCATCTTGATACGGAAAAATTTTCTTCAACACCAGCTGCCCCGGTGTGAACTGTCTTGGCTTGACTCTTTTGTTGAAGGCTCTGGACATTTTGTTCTGATAGAGTTGATCATGGCAGACTGCATTCATTCTCTTTCCGTCTACAAGGGCTAGTTGCTCATAACGACTTTTTGCCCTCTCTGCGTCATCGAGCTCAGCTTCTTGTATGATCCTTAGGGAAGGAATTTCTACCTCAGCGGGAATGACAACCTCTGTACCGTAAACCAGCATATAGGGGGTTTCCCTGGTTGATGTGCGGACTGTGGTGCGATACCCTAATAGAGCAAATGATAACTTCTCGTGCCACCGTCTGTGATTCTTTATCATTTTCCTCAATATCTTCTTGATATTCTTGTTGGCGGCTTCTACAGCTCCATTCTTCTGAGGTCTGTAGGCTGTGGAATTCTTGTGTTTGATCTTGAAAGTTTCGTACATAGCTTTCATCAAGTCGCTGTTGAGGTTGGAGCCATTATCAGTAATTATTGATTCTAGAATTCTAAATCGACAAACAATGCGGTCGCGGACAAAGTCTGCCACGACATTCTTAGTCACTGCTTTGTAAGATGCTACTTCGACCCATTTGGTGAAATAGTCGATGGATACTAGGATAAACTTGTGTCTATTGGAAGCAGCAGGCTCGATTGGTCCAATAACGTCCATTCCCCAGGCGGCGAACGGCCATGGTGAGCTTGTTGTGTTAAGCTCGCTTGGAGGTACCTTTATCATGTCTGCATGTTTCTGACAGTGGTGGCATTTCCGAACATACTGGATGTCGTCCGTTTCCATAGTCATCCAAAAGTAACCATCCCGGAGTATCTTTTTTGCTAAGACAAAACCGTTCATATGTGGACCGCATGTCCTAGCATGAATTTCCTCTAGTAGCCTGGATGCTTCCTTTGCGTCGACACATCTTAATAATCCTAAATCGGGAGTCCTCCTATACAGAATTCCTTCGATGTGAAAGAAGTTGTTGGACAATCTCCGAAGTGTGCGTATCTGAGTAGGATTCGCAAGCTCCGGGTACTCTCCTTTTGCCAAGTATTCCCTTATATCATGAAACCAAGGCTTTCTGTCTGCTTCTTCTTCAACATGGGCACAGTAAGCTGGTTAATTATGGATTTTCACCGGAATGGGATCAATGAAATTCTTGTCTGGATGCTGTATCATAGATGATAGGGTAGCCAATGCATCGGCGAACTCATTCTGGACTCTGGGAACATGCTGGAATTCCGTCTTCGTGAACCTTTTTCTCAGTTCCTGTACGTGATGCAGATACGGGAGTATCTTGGAGTTCTTGGTTGCCCATTCTCCTCGTACCTGATGTATAAGTAAGTTTGAATCTCCAATCACTAGCAGCTCTTGAACGTTCATGTCAATGGCCATTTTGAGCCCTAAGATGCAGGCTTCATACTCGGCCATACTGTTGGTGCAGGGGAACTTGAGTTTGGCAGACACCGGATAATACTGACCAGTTTCTGATATTAGGACTACTCCTATGCCAACTCCTTTGAAGTTTGCTGCTCTATCGAAGAACATTCTCCAATCTTCAAAGGATTCCGCAATGTCTTCTCCTATGAATGATACCTCTTCATCTGGAAAATATGTTTTCAGGGGTTCGTATCCTCCATCCACGGGGTTTTCAGCAAGGTGGTCTGCCAGTGCCTGTCCCTTGACCGCTTTCTAAGTTACGTAAACAATGTCGAATTCACTCAACAGGATTTGCCACTTGGCTAGCTTGCTGGTGGGCATGGGCTTCTGAAAGATGTACTTCAAGGGATCCATTCTCGATATGAGATATGTAGTATAGGCATAGAAGTAATGTCTCAGCTTCTGAGCTACCCAAGTCAAAGCACAAAGGTGCATTCCAATAGAGAATACCGGGCCTCGTACGGGGTGAACTTCTTACTGAGATAATAAATGGCTTGCTCCTTCCTTCCTGTTTCATCGTGCTGCCCCAGAACGCAGCCAAAAGCCCCATCTAACACTGCAAGGTAGAGTAATAAGGGTCTACTTGGCTCGGGCGGGACTAAGACTGGTGGTGTTGACAGGTACTCCTTGATTTTATCGAAGGCCTTTTGGCAGTCATCGGTCCACTTGGTGGCGGCGTCCTTCTTTAACATCTTAAAGATTGGCTCACACATAAATGTAGACTGTGCTATGAATCGGCTGATGTAGTTAAGCCTTCCCAAGAAACTCATCACAACCTTCCTGTTCCTTGGTGGTGGTAGTTCTTGAATGGCTTTGACTTTCGATGGATCCAGTTCTATTCCTCGGCGGCTCACAATAAACCCAAGCAACTTCCCAGCAGGAACCCCAAATGCGCATTTTGCGGGGTTTAGTTTCAGGTTGTATCTCTGCAGTCTATTGAAGAACTTCCTCAGATCTTCTATGTGGTCAAGGGCCTTTTTGGATTTGATAATAACATCATCCACATATACATCTATCTCCTTGTGTATTGTATCATGAAAGATGGTAGTCATGGCCCTCATGTAGGTGGCCCCTGCATTCTTCAGGCCGAATGGCATCATCTTGTAACAGTACACTCCCCACGGCGTAATGAAAGATGTTTTCTCAACATCTTCCTCATCCATTCAGATCTGATGATAACTAGAGAAGCAATCTACGAATGACTGTGGCTCATGCTTGGCGCAATTGTCAATCAGGATGTGTATATTTGGCAAAGGGAAGTCATCTTTCGGACTGGCCTGGTTGAGATCCCGGTAGTCAACACAGACTCTGACCTTCCCATCCTTCTTTGGCACTGGCACAATGTTGGCTAACCATGTCGGGTATTCTACTACCCTGAGAACCTTAGCGTTGATCTGCTTGGTGACTTCTTCCTTGATTTTCAAACTCATATCAGGCTTGAACTTTCTGAGCTTTTGCTTTACCGGTGGACACATTGGATCGGTTGGCAGTTTGTGAGCCACAATAGACGTACTCAGACCAGTCATGTCATCATATGACCAGGCGAATATGCCTTCATACTCCTTTAGAAATTCTGTGTATTCTTTCTTCTCCGATGGCGATAGGTGAATGCTGATTCGCGTTTCCTTGATGTTTTCGGCATCTCCCAGGTTGACAATCTCGGTCTCGTCCAGGTTGGACTTAGGTCTATTCTCAAAGTTCTTAACTTCTTTGACAATCTCGTCAGGTATGTCATCTTCTTCTGAATCCATGTTCGTTTGTTGCGTTGTCTCATTGCATGTCACATTCATTGGTTCATCAAGACAAGTAATAGTAATGCCGTATCGGTAAAGCAAGGAGAGAAAATGATATCAATAAATATTAATTCGTAAGAAAAATCAAAAATGTTTTTGATAAATTGAATAACTATTTTGAACACCGAAAATCTTATTGCGGGAATTGAAAAATACGAAAAGAAAATTATTTAGTAAATAAAACAGTGAATAATGCTTATTTTAGCCTTGCTACCCCGAGGCTCGTTGGGCTTTGGTTGTCATGATGGTCCAATTCTTGAGATGTGCTTCTCTGCTCAGCCTGTATGGAAGGGCCTTCCTCCCCCTCCTCCTCGAGAATAACGCAACAGTCCATATCACTGTCCTCTAGAAACAAGTTCTTCACTATTGCAAGCATTTCTTCTTCATCTAACCCATAAATAATGTCGGTCTGTTGGAAAGTCTGCTCCAGATGCGGTATTGGCTGCTCTAGTGGGTAGTAAGGACCGCGCCATGGTGGCGACCAACTATTGAATTCTTCCCAGGTGTATTCGTATCCCAAACCGAAGGTAGTGCCATGTTTCTTGAGTTTTATGGGTTTAGAGATTCCTTGGAGGTTCTTGCCGAGCCATTTTCCAGGTTCGTACCCACTCCAACTCAGTATACTCTCAAATTTGCTATTCCCACCATTTGTCTTTGTCAATAGCATTGACCCGCTCAATGTGATGGTAAGTTTCTCCACCCAGCTTCCTTCTTCCCTCAATCGCCGGAATGGTCTGGTGACCGTATATAGGGTTGCAACCGTCACCGTGAATGATCACTTCCTGGTGATTCCTTTCGAACTTTACTGCCTGATGCAGCGTTGATGCTATGGCCCCAGCAGCATGAATCCATGGCCGTCCCAGCAGCAAGTTGTAAGACGATGGTACATCTATCACCTAGAAATCGACCTCGAACCAGGTTGGTCCTATATGCAGGCATAGACTAATCTCCCAAATGGTGGACCTTTGAGAACCATCGAAGGCTTTCACATTGATTGCTCTATCCATTATCTCATGCAGCCCTTTACCTAACTTCTTGAGTGTTACCAGTGGAAAAATGTTAAGACTGGAACCTCCATCGATCAGGATTCCGGTGATGAAATAATCTTTGCATTGCACGGTGATGTGCAGTGCTTTGTTGTGCCCCAGCCCTTCAGGTGGCAGCTCGTCCTCATAAAAGGTGATCTCATGGCTTTCCAGCACTTGTCCTACCATATTAGCCACTTCCCCGCTAGTGATGTTACTTGGTACGTATGCTTCATTTAGCACCTTTAGCAGAGCATTCTTGTGCGTCTCAAAATTTTGCAGCAAAGAGAGAATGGATATTTGTGCTGGCGTCTTATTTAACTGGTCGATGACCGAATATTCCTTGGCCTGTATTTTCCTCCAAAGGTCGTCTGGACCTGTCTCAATGAGGGGCGGCCTATTGGAGGCCTGCTTGCTTGATTCAGCTAGATGTTCAGGGGTATAGACTCTACCAGTTCTTGTCATACCCTGTGCTGCGACAGTTTCTTCAATCCTGACCTTGCCCTTCCTTCTTGCCTCGGCTGTATAGTCCCAGGGTACAGCATTTGTATAGAAAGGTGGAATGGTTGATATCGCCACTAGGATCGTCACTGATATCCTCACTTCGAATGGAACATGTGCCTTGGGTGGCAAGACTGCAACCTCAAATGGTGCGGGTGCATTTGCCGGAGGCGCGAATTCAACCTCAATTGGCGTCGGTGTCTTTGCGGGTGACGCTGCTTCAAACTCAAGAGGTATAGACATATTCACCTCAGCGTTCTCAGATGGTTGGATCTGGACTATGATTGGATTGATAGTAATTGTCGATTTCTTCGGGTCATCACCTTCTGCGATCAACCCGATTGATCCCTCGGGATCCCAGTCTTCTTCTACTTCAATCATGTGGATACGTCCACCCTTATGGTCTGGTAGATGATTGTTGCGGACGTTTGGAGTGGGTTCCTTTGCTAAAATGATCTTGTTATCAATCAAAGACTGTATCTTGTCTTTCAAGGAGAGGTATTTATCGATGGTGTGCCCTTTCATGCTGGAGTGGTACGCACAGGACTTGTTTGGGTTAACCTGCTGAGAAGGATTCTCATGGGTTGCAGCAGGGATGGGGGTGACATAACCAGCAGCTTTGAGCCTCTCATACAGCTGGTCGATGGGTTCGGCGATGGCTGTATATTGTTTTGGAGGTCTGCGATCGAAATTAGGTCGGGGTCTAGGGAAATTTTGGTGTGCAGGGGGTGATTGATAATGGGATGGTTGAGCATTATAGGTTTGGTAGACATGAGTGGGTTGGGAGTATCTGGGTGAAGTAGGTTGATATGTAGGAGGTGGAGATGACTGATAAGTTGTTGGTGGAGCTTGGTATGAGGGTGCTTGGTAATTTGGGGTTGGCTGGTATGTGAGTGGAGGTGTTGGGTAAGCTTGGTATTTAAGGGGAGACTTGGTCCTTTGTGCAACCATCACGGCCCCTACGTCCCTTTTCTTGGACACATCGCCGGACTGTAAAGCCTTATTCGTTGCTTGCAAGGCTTCGAAATTTGTAACCATACCATTTTTAATACCTTCTTCAATTCTTTCACCTAATTTGATAATGTCGGAGAACTTGTGGTTCTCAATCATCATCAGCCGTTCATAGTACTGCGGGTCCTGTGCCCGGACAAAGAACTTGTTCATTTGCTCCTCTTCTAAGGCGGGTCTGACCTTAGCAGTTTTGGACCTCCAGCGAGTAGCATACTCGCGAAACGTCTCCGTGGGCTTCTTTTTCAAATTCTAGATATAGAACATGTCTGGTGCGTTCTCTGTATTAAACCTGCACCTGTCCATAAAGTCAGCTGTCATGCCTACCTAGATTGACCACTTCTTGGGATCTTGGCTGATGTACCAAGATAGTGCATCTCCTTTCAAACTCCTCATGAACAGCTTCATGCGGATCCTTTCATTCTTCCCTACTCTAACTAGCTTGTCGTAATATGTCCTCAGATGGACCCTTGGGTCACCCGTACCATCAAACATTTCGAACTTCGGAGGTTTGTACCCCTCAGGTAGTTCAATATCAGGTTGTATGCAAAGGTCCTCATAGTTCAGCCCCTCGATTCCTTTGCTTCCCTCAACATCCTGAATCTGGCTGGTCAGTTTCTTAAGTTCCTCGGCCAAGTTCCTGATAAGTATATCCTTTTCATCAGACTCAGGTGTGCATGAGATAGGTTGGGTGGAGTGTGGCATGGTCTCCACGTAGATAGGAGTGTTATGGTGGCCTGGTGTATGGGTGTGGAAATGGTCGTTTGTGGAGTTCTGAGGTTCTGGATGAGTAGTGGGGTGTTGTTTGGGGTATGGCAGGTGTTACATTGGTTCTTTGGTGGAGCAGCGTGATGTTGAGTCGCGGGATAATTCTGCTGCTTTGGGATATTTTGAGGAGGTGTAGGGTTTTGAGCGTTGGGGAAGTTGATATCTGGGGTGTTGAGGGAAAATGACAGGTTTGCTAGATTCCGAACCTGATCGAGTTCTTCTTGGAATTTCAACAGTTTCTGTTCAAATTGTGACACATTCTCGTTAGGAACCCGAATACCCTGGCCATCAGTGGCCTCTACCCGTTCAGGTGTGTTCTCCTTCCTGATGTTGTTTAAATCTTCCATTTTATACTTGCCTTTGTTCTTGCCTTTAATGGGACTAAGAGGAGGAGTGGGTGGAGGTCCCCTGGATCTTTTGAAATAAGATGATGATGCCATAGTGCACGAACTAACCTTTGGGGAGGGGAATAATAAAAATAAAATAAAATAAAAGGTAATCAAGTCAGTGAGGACTATAAAAAGTATTGCAGTATTTAAACACATAGTGCAGGAATGTAAGGCGTGTCTTAATTTGGGAACCTCTTTTGTGCCCGAGGTAGGCCTAGCGACAAATAGACTTGGAGAACTTTTAATGCTAAATGCCTCATTTTATTGATAAAGATAGGCGAATCTCAAACGACACTAAATAAGCAAGAAATAAAAGTCACTAATGGCCATTAGCTTTATTACATTCATAAAGCGAAAAAGTAAATTCCTATCTATTTGGTCCTAGAAGGACCTTCCCCAGATTCGACATCCTTGGCTCCATCGAACAGCTTCCCTAATTCACGAAGTCCCAGCAACAGGTATGCTCTGGCTAGATGTCCACCTCCGGTCCCTTCAGCCTTTCGATAGTCTTCAACCCTCTTGAAAAATTTTCCCTCCAGTTCTACTATGCCTCGCTCCAAGTATCCTAGCCTTTTGTTGGCACTGATAGCCATGTCTTTCCATTCCTCAATCAACTTCTTGTTGGACTCTTGTATCTCGCGATGTTCGCTCTCGCATTCACATATCCTTTTGCGCAGCTGGTTGTACTTGACTTGCGCCTCGGCCTTTTCATCTATAATTTTGTGACCTCAAACGAACCCTGGCTAGCCCAGACCATCCCAATTGTCTTCCAACCAACCCGTATAGAAAGGGGTGCAACCGACATGGTATCTGTCTGGCTCTATGGTGTCTTTCCCCATTACGATCTTACAGTGCCACATGTGCTGGGCTTGGCACTTGTGGGGACTATCATCATTTTGGAAGTCAGCTCGATGATGGCTCATCTTATCGACCCTGGGTATGACTTGCTTCCTACCTGCTTGCCTCATAACTCGAAGAGGGACGTAAGGGTATGTTCCTCTTAGACCAATCAGTATCAGGAAAGGTGCATCTCTGGATCGGGCGATGAACTCCTCTGTCGAAAACCACTCGAACATCCATTGAACATGTTCTTCAGTCAGATTATCAAAGAGCTCAACCCATACTTTGGCATTCTCAGGCTGAGCGAACATGTCGGGGATGTAATTCATTCGTTTTGGGTGGTGGAAAGCGATGTGATCATGCCAGGGCCTTCGCTAAATTTCTTGTCGGTATTCGCCCTTTTGGAGATGTTCCATGAGCCAAAGTTGAAGTAATAGATTGCAGCCTTCGAAGTGTCTCGCTCTTTGTTGACACTTCTCTAAGGCTCGGTATATGTCTGCAATGATCATGGGTACAATGCTGAATGTCTACCCACCAATCCCCTCCATTAGGGTCTTGGTTACCATAGCCAGCCTAGTATGGATTCTCCCTTTCTTCATTGGAAACACGATCAGACCCAAGAAGAAAAACATGAAGACGAATACCCTACGATGGATATGTCCCAAGGACGTGATGGCAAACTCGCCATGGTAGGTACGGTATGATTTGCTGTGACCATACCTTTCCTACAAGTAGTCAAAAGGGATATACGATTCCTTTAGGCATACCAATTCTGCATTCTTCTTCAAACCCATCATTTTTAGGAAACCCTTGCATGTGCGGTTCTCAGGCATTAGCAAACCCGGGGTTTCCCATAATAGACCGGCCAGTCCTCTTATCTCCTCTAGCAAAGGTGTCATCTCGATGTTCCCAAAGTGGAACACGGCCCTTTCACAATCCCAAAATAAGGTAGCAGCATCTATTTTCATGTTGTTAAGCTGGATCTCCAGGAAGGATGGTAGATTGCCCAGATATTTTCTGACGAGAGTTTTGTCACTAAAATGTAAATCTTCCCGCCAACTTAGCAATCTTGGGTGGATATTGGTGACCATGCCAAATCTGGAGACTTCGTGCCTCATATTTCTGCAAGGCAAACAAGGTTAGGTCCTTACCCCCACCAGACTCGACTATTTAACATCAATAATTAGCATGAAGCATTTAGTTCTCTGAATAAATGCACAGAACGTGATTATGTCCGTTTGGGTTTAGGGAAACCCAATGGACTTTTGCACAAGGCTATCTTAAAGGATCATTACGTGGACAACATAACTGACCCGGCTAGGTTTGAACATGATGCATGCGCAATTTAAACAGAGTAAGGTTTCTATGGGGTTTTAGACTGGTACCCTTGAGCGGATAACTCAAGGGGGAAGGCACGGAACTGTCGACTGCACCGCTGATCGACTAGTTTTACCGCAAATAAGCCTTTCCAAATTTAGGGGATTAATCATATAGGAAGGGCGCAACCACTCATCAAGCATTGCTATAGTATTTGTTTGGCACAAGTGGAGTATGATGTTTAGCATGATTATGCAATAATTAAAAGCATGTTGGCATGTATTTGCACATTAAGAAAGCGATAAATACAGCAGTTTTATAATTTAAAGCAGTTATAAAGGAAGGAAACAAGAAATATATGTCAGTTTTGCTTTTGAAAAAGAAATTAAACGCTTAAAGAAATTAAACACAAATAATTGCACATACGAGGGGTACAAATTCACAAAAACAGTATGAAATGGTAAATGCTTAAAAGTCCCCAGCGGAGTCGCCATGTTGTCGCGCCCCCTTTTTCTCGCGAAATCCTGTTTATAACATTTTGGTTGGGACAACTCTTTCCTTTTGGAAAGGGGGTTTGCATTTTTGAAGAGTTGCCACCTAACGATTTAAAGTGCGTTAGGGAACCTATAGGGTTCATTTATAACTACGTTTGGTAACCAGAGACAAGGTAAGGGCTTGAAATTATCCTAAGGGGAAGGTGTTAGGCACCCCTCAGGATCCACTAGTGTGGTTCCCGGCCAAACAGTTTTGTGTGAATTTGTACAATTAGCAAATAAATAAGTATAGATCAAATAGTAGGGGATTTATGTTTAAATACATAGGTGTTTGAGAAGCAATTAATGAAAAAGCGAGATTTTGAATAGAACTACAATCTAAGCATATATGGGAATGTAAAGGGGGTGTCTGAGGTTTGTTTATAATATGGATCACATCAATGCAATATCCGGTATGACACTCCTCAAAGAGGGGCTACACGTGGTATTAACGCACCGGTCATCATATCCATATCTACCCGTTCTCGCACCGTGAAGGTAATTAAAGCGAGGGTTAGTCTCGACCCCTATTGCATGTTGTTACCCGTCCTTTCCCATAATCCTGGAGGAGTTTAGGATTTCTATCCTATGAGGGAGGTTCTAGGAAGACCCTCAGGTTTAAAGGCAAAATACTAGGCAACAAATAAGAACACATAGGACTGCATTTAGGGGGGACAAAATACAGAAAACATATTGAAGTCGCAGATATACCTCCACAAGTAATGCACATAGACAGCACGACTCATACACAGATAAGGTCCACATTTGAACTCAGAATCGTAAAGCATGGTATCTAAGTGATTTTAAAACATAACAGAGGCAGATTTGATCTGTAATTCAGAAAAGGGGTCCTAATAAGTTTTGCCTACTAATTTTAAACAAGTTGATAATTAAGCAGCATACATAAAGAAGCATGTTTCTAGTTATCAGGGTTACTTAGAGAAGACTGTTTGAATTGTATTACTAAACATGTTGTTCTAAATGTTTAGAATTCCGGAATTATTACCAGCTGGGTTAATCTATTTGTTATCAATAATTAAACTAGAGATGCCTAAGCAAATGTGAATGTAATTCTAAAGGCATGATATATAATGCACAAAAAATGCAGAGTGATATAAATGCAGGACCTGAGCAGGATTTTTTTCTAAATGCATAAGTGTTACATACTTTCAGAATATGCAGAAGATATGGAAATGACCTGTTTATTAGCGTTGTTTTTATCCTAAGGCAGGATCTCTAAGTGTACATGGCAGCGCATAACATAATTGTAAAGTGCTAGTTATTAGCAGATTTTAACACATGATTTTAAAAGGATACACATGCTGAAACAATAAACATGGGACCTAAGAGCATGATTTCTAATGCATGTATGAATCCTAAGCATGGTTTCTATTGCGCAATTAGGAATAAAAACCTAATAACATATTTTCTACCATTAGCAACTATAGCATGCATATTTACCCCATCCTTTTTCACTATCTATCCCCAGAGAGTGTTTATAATAATTATTACAAACCACTTGCAGAAATTACATAATTGAAATAATAAAAGAAAAAGTTATACTATAGGGAGCCTACTAATAGGCCCATAATCTCCAGAATGCCTCAAATGCCATTGGTTCCAGCCTTTCACATTATCCAGGTGTCTCAGAGTTCTCTAAGGATCTCAAGGGATCTCGGGCAGTGCTCACACCCAGATTCATAACCAAATTGAGTAATGCAGTGTGGAAGAGCCAGCCTTAATGTGTCAGAGTTCAGAGGGAGCTCATAAGGGTCCCTAAGCAGTCACACATTACGGGGGCAGAACCTAGACTTCTAAGAGTATATGTGAGAGTGCTTGACATAGGTTTAAAAGAGTTGAGTTGGAAACATTTTTGACAATGGTTAGTTTAAAATAACTTTTGGAAAGCAGTAGAAGAGTTTGCCTTAGTGAAAACCAGTTTGAAGAAGAAAAGAAACAGGACAATAAGCAACTCAAAACCAAATCAACATACATAGTTCAAACACAAACAGGGAAAGGAGGAATTGGGGACAAGTAGTTCATATGTGAAAGCATATTTGCACATAGGTTAACACCAGAGAAGTACTACAGAACTTAAATAGTCATAGCAATAGTTTATCATAAAGTGTTCATGCCAGGAGCTTAACAGTATTAGATTAAGGGGTGCTAAATAGAGCTACACATTAGGTTTAGGGGGAAGGGGTCAGGATCACCTAGTAACTAGGTGTCACGAACACATGCTTATAATGTATTGGGGGTTAGGGGGTAGGGCAGAATAGTAGTAGAAAATGTAAGAAGGCAGTAGACATGCTGAATTACAGGGAAGGGGTAATCACATGGCAAAATAGGCATGCTAATTGCAAGGGAGACAACAGAACCACAAGTAGAAGCATAAGAGAAACAAAAGGAAGTGCAATACAAATAGAGACATATTGTTTTGGATGTTGTAAGTTAAACTGAAAACATACCAGTAAAAATGAGAGAATAAGTGTAGAGTGAGGAGTGAAGAGCAGTACAATGAAGGGAAGTAGAGCAGTAGTGTGTAGAGCAGTAGAGCAGTAGAGCAGTAGAACAATAGAGTAGTAGATCTATGTAATCACTCAATTTTGGCTTGCAGCAGACTGAGTATCAAGTAAACAGCAAGAGAAGCAAGAGACTATATATGCGTGTAAGAGAGAGTTCAAAACAGTGTCATTGTCCATCTCTTATGCTAAAGAGAGGGTAGAGTATTTATAGTTTGAGAATAGGCAGGAAAATAAGGTAACAAGTACTGCTTAGCACAATTATGGAAATAATAGAAATCAGAATCAATTAAAGACCCGGACTCCCTTCAGTTAGGAAGTCATAGTTCAAACGGGTACAAGTTGTAGCAAATAAGGAAAAGAATTACTTATAAGACTTATTGTACCATAATAGGAGTAGTAAAAGCATGTAGCATTTAATAAGGACTAAGTACAGAATATTTTCAAGTAAGGAAAGTACACGTTAAATAACTAACAGCATATTTGTGCACATAAATAAGGTAGAGTACAATATTAATTCTGAAAGTTAGTTCAAATAATCACGAATGAGATTGAAAATCATAGGGAATCAGCACTAACTAAGGAAAGTATCACAAAAATAAGGAAGCAATTCGAAAAATTAGTACAGAATTACAAGGAAAATACACAAAATCACAGATTCAGAGAAAATATCGCAGGTCTAAGGAGATTACACAATAATCAATATAAATTATTATGTGAACAATCAATAAAACAAATAGTTGGACCTATTAAATAATAAATAACATGTGTTGAACAAAATCAGAGAAACCCTAAGAATAAATTAGAGCAGGAAGCACAAGAGCATATAGAACATACACGAAACCTAGAATGTTCATGAGAGACATGTAAACATATCGCAAATAGACTTAAACTTCAAATTGAACCCAAAAGTATTAGGGTTTCTTAACAAAAATGAATCGAGCAAAAGGAAAGACTCAGGTGATGTTTAAACATGCTAAAATCACAAAGTAATTGCTAAAAATCAGAAAGAAATCGTTTTTGCAAAAGGGTTTTGAAACCCTAGTCTGGAAAATGAGGAAATTGTTTGAAATCAGAGAAATCTTTTGAGGAAAACAAGTGAGAACCTTAAAAGACACATAGATCCATCACAGATCTAAAAAGATCGGAGGATTTAAAGCTAGGGTTTCCATAGAAGACCCAAAGAAGGAGAATAGAGCTTAAAATATCACCGGCTTTTGGCCGGAAAATGTAGAGATCTTACTCAAACGGCTATAGGTGGCCGGAAAACATGGCATGAGACCGGAGATGGGAGTGGACCGCCTCAGGGTCACTTGAGAGCCTCCACCGGTGACATAGGTGTGAAAGACGGATCCATAAGGTCGATGAGAGGTGGAAACTTCGTGATTTCCGACGAGGAGATGGCCGGAGAGGGGAGAGACAGAGCTCACGAGATGAAGGTTCTAGAGAGAGTTGAGAGGATTCAGAGAGACGGGTGAGAAGTGAGACGGGGGAAATGTGAGAAAGAGTGGTAGTCGTTTAGGGGTCAATATGGTAAGTATTAATCTGAGCCGTTGATTTGAACTAATCAACGGCTCAGATCGAACGAGCATTGGGCCGGGTAAGATTTTAAGTTTGGATTGGGCAACTGGGCTAGTTAGGCTAGAATTGAAATTTAAAAGTGGCTAGTTGTTAAATACCCCATAAAAATAGATATATAATTTATAAAAATGGCTAATAATTATAAAAAATGAAATTGATGCTTAATAAACTAAATTAAAATGATCAATTAGTATTAAAAATATAAATGACTAATTATTAAGTAAAAACATAGCACAAAATATATAATTAGGCCATAGTTGCAAAGTCATTGCAATTATAACCCGATAGTGCCAATTTGGCTAATTTGTGAAATACATTTGGTCTTAATATGACCAAAAATGATATATTAAATCAAAGAATGCTTTTGAAATCATTTTTAATGCAATTTATAATTAATTAATAGAGATAAAAATACTGGATAAATAAAAATGAATTAGTAAAAATATGAGAAAAATTATAGAAAAATATCAATTGCTATGAAAGTCTGATTTTGAAGGTATATATGCAAATTCAAGATAATTTGAGGAAAAATTGGGTATCAACAGCACTCACGTTACTCCATGCGCATTGTGTGCAGATCCAGGCATATCAGGACCCGGTAGCGGTTGTTGACTATTCCATCTATAGATCTTCTCGGAGTTAGCAAGGTAGCTGCTGGCGATCGCAGTCATGTTCTTCTCCCTCCTATCTTCCTATAGTTATTTGTAGTTATTTTTCTTCCAGACTGTATTGGTCTCAGTATTTTCGGACAAATATAGAAGATGCTCATGACTAGTGACACCCCGATGTCGGGCTTTTTTTCCGCACTTTCGTTATTCAGATTTTCTTAATGAAGTTTTTTTATTAAATAGCGTGAATTTATTTTTGAAAATGAAATATCGCATTGTTTTTGGTAAAGATCCATCTTGCCTAGTACCACGATATGTGCTATCACGACATGGTAGTTTGGGTCGTTATTAGTTGGTATCAGAGCCTAGGTTACATAGATCTCACGAGTCATGAGCGGGTTTAGTAGAGTCTTGAAGATCGGTACAGAGACGTCTGTACTTATCTTCGAGAGGCTGCAGAACCTTTAGGAATTCCACATTCTTGAATTCTTATCGTGCGACATTGATTCAGCTTGAAGCATAACTTCTTGAATTCCTTCCACGCATTCGTGTGCGCAAATGAGTGCTCGGTATCAGTTGTACATCGACGACTTGTGATTCCCTCGATGAGGTGCGAGATGTGATTTCTGTATGTTGATGCTGGGCCAGTCTGGAGGACTTGAGGATGGGTTTTGATTGTAACTTAAGCACTGAGGTGTTGATTGTGTGAGCACGTGCTTTTGGATTTATATGTTCGATAGTGTCCCTATTAGTGGAAGTGATAGCTAGATGGCTACATGATAAGTAAGATGTGACTGCGAGATGTGTTCATATGATTTGAATGTTACGAGAAGGGTCTGCTTGAGGTGTAGAAAGAACTATGTGGTGCTTGATTTCTATCTTGATTTAATGTATAGCCCCGAGTTATGGGTGTGTTGAAGGATCTTTTCATGTTATTTAGTTGGTGACTGAAGTAGACTTCATGTTGTGATATGAGTTCAGACTCAGGAAGATTAAGTGATTGCGTGATGTTTATGACGGTGGAAGGATATAAAGAGATGTTAGTTTGAGGCGAAGCATGTGGGTTATCTCCTGCGGGGTGTCCTGAGGGCGTGTGATCCCTATGTTGTTTTGTAGTGAGTCCTCTTTTACCAGTGAATTATATGTGTTGCAGTTTGAGTTTGGATCACCTATGAGAGTTGGCTTTACTGTTACAAGGGTGAATGCAAGAATTGCAAATAATTTGAGGTATTAGATGGGCTGTGTTGCATAAGATTATGAAGGATTTAGCTGGATCTCACTATGGCACTATGGAAGTAATAGAGTATGGGCATCGTTAGTTATTGTGTGTTTTGATATATGACTTTGAGCGAAGTGGGGGGTTTGCTATTGATTAGTTGATTGCATGGTTATATGTTGTATTGGTTTCAGTCTGAGGTATACTGGTGAATCAGTTGTGGCTTACAGAGGTTGAGATCGAGGATGACTCGAGTAAAGGGAATTTTGGATGAGGGTTGTCTTATGTTTTATGGGTATATGAGAAACATTGGATAATTCAGTTGTTTTAAGGGATGTAACGTGTATGGAGTAGGAAATCACGCGGCTGCTTAGAAAGATGGGTTACTTCCTTAGGTGTTGCTGTACTGATGGGGGCATAGGTCGTTCGATTCGTTTGATTAGTTTAATTGAGACCTGAGTATAGTGGATGAGTCCCGAGAATGGTTCTAATCGATTTAAGATTTATATGTAACAATTGGGGATCTTCAGGATGTGTATTTGGCTAGAAATTGAGGTTCACATTGGAGGGTGTCAAGACTTGTGGCATTTCTATATCATTATGGATTCTACATATTAGTATCAGGAAGGTGAAGGTAATGGCTTTAGATTTGTAGGAAGTCTCTTCAGGGTAAGTATTTTTAATGTGGTATTTTTGAGGATATTTAAGAGAGTATTCAGCGGCTTATGAGCCTTAGGGCGGTGTGGTTTTATGCTTGAGTCTCGTGTGGTGATTCTGGGTTGAAGATTGTGGTGTTATGGTGAGGAGATTTATCAATTTGAAGGTAATGCGAAAAGAAACTCGGATAGATATGATAGCTTGGTAGTAGGTTGGATTGTCATGGTAATGGGTACGATTAGCTCTTTGGGTGTTTATGAGGTAATGAGTTTCTACAGGTGTTTCGTGGCAATGCTCTTGAGTTTTTGGTGACCTGCGTAGCTGGGTTGACTTAGAAGGATTCAGTCCTGACGGTTTGGTTTTGTGCAAATGGGATTCAGAGAGTCTTGATGGTTTCTACCACATTTAGAGATGTATATTTTCTACTGGCGTGAGGAGCATGTGATGTATAGTGATTTTCTCCTAGATGAGATCAAATGGAAAGTTCTTGGCTAGTAGAGTACGTAGTTACTTATGACTTGGAGTGGATTATGAAGTTCTCACATTTATCATAGGATGGCATGGTATATGTGGTATGTTGTGTAGGATTGAGGTTTGCATGTGTAAGGTCACGGTTTAGTTCTGAAAGGAAGGTCATAAATTCTTAGGCAGCATGGACATTTTTAGATGACTAGGTAGATGATATTACTAATTGGTATGGCTTGATGGGAGTATACATTTCTGAAATGGGATGATGTGTTTGAGTTATGGATACATCATTGGTATTTCGGCACTCTCTCATTTGATCGGCTGCTGGAGTTAAAATTTTGCCTTGTGGCACAGAAGGAATTTAGAAGTATTCCTCGAGGGATGACCGTATAATTTGCGAAGTTTGGACATTCAGGCGGTGGAGTTGAGATCAGAGATGGTGATTGGTATGTTCTATGGATTTGGAGACTGAGAGTTCTCATGAGTAGATTGTTTTGTGGTTGTGGACTGTAAAAATGTAGCCAAGGTTAGTCAGAGGTTAGTATGTGTTGTGATTCAGTCATTGTAGACTTTCAGAGGGTAACTGTTGTGGGTGACCAGAGTTGACTCAATATGGTTGTGTGTTCTACACCGGATCGATTGTTGACTTCGAATTGCTATTATTGAGGGATGTGTCATTCGATTGTTGTTGAGATTATTCGTGTTCTGGAGTGATCTATGAGTTACCTTCTATGTTACGAGTAGTTATGACTTGTTGGTTATATGCTCATGGTGCGGTTCTATTGGGGTCTTATAGTGGAATTTGAGCGGGAAGAGTATTGGGTATTGCTTGGTGGATGGCGTATTGGTTATGTTCTTTCAGGATTTGTGGGGTGTTATTTCATTTGCTTCTCCGTGGTTATGGTAATCCACTTTGAGTACATGATATCGAATTGCGCGTGGTTATTGATTTTGAACAAGGTGGCTTGAAGTATTTCATGTGGACCAGTGTTTGGATGGGATCGCACATTACAGCGAAGTGATGTTGGGATATGGTCCTTTGTGTTAGATTCGTATGTTTTGGTTCTACGGTGTGATGGGTTATTAGCATTGCATTGTGGTGGTACTGGTTGAGCTTGCGAGATGGTTCTCTCATTGAAGTCATTTTCTATGTTTGAGTACGTTTGAATTGATGCGTATTGGTGCACATATTTCACAGTTTGTGGCTCTAGGTAATAAGGGTGTGGCATGTCAGTAGAGTAACTTGTATTTGATAAGATGAGGTCGTCATCGCTAGATGGATGCTATCGAATTGGATTGTGGCATATTTAAAAGGGTAATGTCGCTGATCGGTGTAGAAATTAGCTATAGTTCTTCTCGAAGGAGAGGGAGTTCCACAACTTGTTGATATGATGAATGGTTACGAGTTGTTGCGTGTTTCTTTCATCGTTGGCATTATATGAAGGTGTTAGAACGAGGCTCTGTTTGATAAGAGGTTATTAGTAGCATTTAGTTGTGTTGGGAAGCTGTTGTGATTAGAAATCATCATTGTGAGTGTTTGAGTTATGTGGTATATCATGTGATTTCATCTTGGGTCATGGCTATGACCGGATACATCTTTTTCAGACTTATACTTTGTGTGGATGCAAGATTCTGATCTTATAGAAAATTTCGGATGTGAAAATTGGATTCTAAGGCTTATGGGCTAGGTTGGATAAAGAAATTTCAATCATGTTGTGTTATCAGACATATATGGGATAGGGTGACATGGGATCACCCCCGGGTATGTGCATAGTGAGATTATGCAGCGATTTGATGGCTTTTGGAGCAACTCTGGGCACGTTCGAGGACGAACGTATATTTAAGTAGGGGAAGATGTAACGATCGACCGGTTGTTTTGGGAAATTTTACTTTGCTCGGTTGTTTGGGGGCATGAGTAGCTCCATATGATGTATTATGACTTGTGTGAATCATCGGTTTTGGTTTTCAGGGTATCCGGAATTAATTTGGGAGAATGGTCTCAGCTAGAAGCTTTAAATTTGAAAGTTTTGACCTTTTAGTATTTGACCTCGGATTGGATTTCTGATGGTTCCGTTAGCTCCGTTGGGTGTTTTTGGACTAAGGAGCGTGTCCGGAATGTGTTTTGGAGGTTTGTGGTAGAATTAGGCTTGAATTGGCAAAAGTTGGAATTTCGGCGATTTTGGTCGGCTGTGGAAAATTTGATATCTGGGTCGTAATGGAATTCCGGAAGTCGGAGTAGGTTCGCAGTGTCATTTGTGATGTGTGTGCAAAATTTGAGGTCATTTGGACGTGATTTGATAGGTTTCTGCATCGTTTGTGAAATTTGGTTAGATGTTCTTAGGCTTGAATCCGAGGGTAATTTTGTGATTTTATATTATTTTGAGTGTTCTGAAGGTTCGGCTAAGTTCGTAGTTGATATATGACTTGTTGGTATGTTGTTAGAGGTCCGAGGGCCTCGAGTTGATTTCGGGTGGTCGACGGAACAAGGTTGGAATTTGAGGGATGCTGAAGTTGAACTCAGCTGTCATAACCGCACTTGTGGAGTGGGGACCGCAGGTGCAAGCCCGCAGAAGCATAGAGGGGGCCGCAGATGCAACCAAGGCTGTGGTAGGAAGGAGCCGCAGGTGCGAGTAGTGGAGCGCACCTGAGAGACCGCAGGTGCGATATTGTGACCGCAGAAGCGGTTTCAGAGGAATAAGTGGGAACCGCACCTGCAATAGATTTTCCGCAGAAGCGACTCTTGGACTGCAGATGTGGTAATTCTAGGCAGAAAGTATAAATTGTGGACTTCGCGTATTTCGGTTCATTCTTCACCATTTTTATTCGGTTTTGGAGCTCTTGGGAGTGATTTGAAGAGGGATTCAAGGGGGTGTTCATTGAGGTAAGTTTCTTGAGCCCTAATACTCGTGTTTATGGTAATTTCCCGTTGTTTAATCATTTAATTAGTGAAGATTAGGGGTGAAAATGAGGGGTTAGGGCTTGGGATTTTGGAGAGTTAGATTTGAGGATTTGAGGGACCATTTGATGTCGGATTTTGATGAATTTGGTATGGGTAGACTCGTAAGTGAATGGGATTTTTAGTTTTGTGACGTTTGATGGATTCTGAGACATGGGCCCGGGGCCGGGTTTGAGATGATTTCGGTATTTGTGTCTAATTTGATAGTTTTTCTTGTGGAATTCATTCCATTAGCGCATATTGAGGGTATTTTTCTGTTTGTGAATAGATTCGAAATGATTGGAGGCCAAGCAAGGGGAAACAGCAACGCGGAGTAGAAGATTTGATCGGTTTGAGGTAAGTAACGATTGCAAATCTAGTCCTGAGGGTATGAAACCCCGGATTTCATATCGTTTTACTATTTTGAGGTGACGCACATACTAGGTGACGAGCGTGTGGGCATGCACCATTGGGGATTGTGACTTGGTCCATCCCGTAGCAACTATAAAGTTGCGTATTTGGTTGAAACTATATTATACTTATGTGTTTTAGATAGAGTTTTCTGTAAATTGGGCTAAAAGCCATGTTTGGGTGTTGTGCTAGAGCTGTTTGGACCTTTAGGGGCCTTTTTCTTACTATCCTCTCACTGTTTTCGATTGAAAATTTATACTCAGTCATGTTATACTTAATGATTTCATAACTCAGTCTTTATTACTTTATTTTGATGCATATAAATGTTGTTTTGGGTTGAGTACCCTATTTTTACTGAGAGCCCGAGTGGCTTGAGAGATTTATGATTGAGTGAGACCAAGGACCTGATTTTTGAGGATATTTATGGGATCGTACTGCACGCCGCATGTTGTTACTGATTCATGATTGAGTGAGGCTGGGGGCCTAATTGATTTATGCCACGAGGTGGCTTGTTATAGCGCTTGGGCTGAAGGAGCTCCTCCGGAGTCTGCACACCCCCAGTGAGCGCAAGTACCTACTGAGTGCGAGTGCTCGAGGGGCTGTATACAAGTTACGGTGAGGTTTTCCGGATGGGCTGTATATGAGTGATGTTTGCCGGAGGGGCTATATATGAGTGTGTTTGTCCGAGGGGCTGTATATGAGTGACTGTCAGGATTGCTCGAGGGGCTGTTTATGAGTGATATTTTGCCCGAGGGGCGGTTTAGGATTTCATTATTTTTTTCTTACCTTTTTGCATTGAGCCATTGTTTGAAAACAGTTGAAAGTATCTTTAAACGATTTTTACCAAAACTGGGTTAAAAAGAGATGATTTGATCCAACCCTGATTTTAAAAGCTTGTTGTATTTTATTGATATTTCATGATGTGAACTTTAAATGTTTTATTGCTCATCACTACTTTGCAACCTTTATTTACTTTGGTTACTTACTGAGTTGGCATACTCACGTTACTCTCTGCACCTTGTGTGCAGATCCGGGCGTATCAGGACCCGATAGCGGTTGTTGACTATTCCAGCTGTAGATCTTCTCGGAGTTAGCAAGGTAGCTGCTGGCGATCGCAGCCCTGCTCTTCTCCCTCCTATCTTTCTATAGTTATTTGTAGTTATTTTCTTCTAGACTGTGTTGGTCTCAGTATTTTCGGACAAATGTAGTAGATGCTCATGACTAATGACACGCCGGTGTCGGCTTTTTCTTTCCGCACTTTCATTATTCAAATTTTCTTTATGAATTTTTATTATTAAATAGCGTGAATTTATCTTTGAAAATGAAATATCGCATTTTTTTGGTAAAGAGTCGGCTTGCCTAGTAGCACGATAGGCACAATCACGACATGGTAGTTTGGGTAGTGAAAGTTGGTGTTGACACTGATGATGCATCGAAGAATCATATGTTTCAAATGCATGCTTCATTACTTTGGACAATCAGTGATTTTCTAGCACTAGGTAATTTATCAAGATATGGTGTGAAAACTAGATATGGTTGTCCATGTTGTCTGACCAAGACTAAATTTCTGAGTTTGAAATATGGGCAAAAATATTGCTACATGCCGCACAGGCGCTGGTTACCCCATTGGCACAAGTTTCTTTTGATAGTTTTAAGGAATTAGAGGCAACTCCTAAATGTTTGTCAGGAATTGAAGTTCTTAAACAATTGAAAGGTATTAAAAATGACTTCGGAAAACATCTATTGACCAAATCCAAGAAAAGAAAATGGAAGAATTCTGATCATGCTGACAATGTCATGTTGCAATACTTATGGAAGAAAAAGAGCATATTTTTTGAGTTAGACTACTGGAAAGACAATATGATTCGTCATAATCTTGACACAATGCATATTGAAAAGAATGTATTTGATAATATATATTCTTGACATTACTAAATGTTAACGGGAAAGGAAAAGACAATCTGAATTTTCGTTTGGATTTACAAGAGATGGGGATTCGAAAGGCTTTGCACCCTAAAAAAGAAATCATGACTGCAATATTTTAATGCAACAACTCCTTCATATTGCTTTGTGAGGTCTCCTTCCCATGAGTGTCCTTAAGCCAATGATCGAATTAAGTAACTTTTTTTGGGGCATCTGTTCAACAGTTATAAACATAGGTGAATTGGAAAAGCTCCAAGATCGAGTTGCAATAACTCTTTGTCATTTGGAGAGAATATTTCCTCCATCTTTTTGATATCATTACATCTAGTCATCCATTTAGCTGAAGAAGCAAAGATTGGAGAACCTCAACAATACCGTTCAACGTGGGCATTTAAAAGGTACTATTTCGTTATTCTTATTTATTGTACTTATGAAGTATTATATTGATCTATAATATTATTTATTATTTTAGGTATTTGCTTACTCTTAAAAATTATGTGAGGAGTAGAAGTCATCCAGAAGGTTCAATCGCAGAGGGATATTGGATAGAAGAGTGCATGACATTCTGTTGTAGATATCTAAATGATGTGGACACAAAGTTCAATTGACCTTTAAGAAATTATGATTTGTATAGTGAGATTTCAAATCAAGAGGGTCGTTAGTCAACTAAAATTGACGAGTTTACGCTTGATGGCATCGAGTTGGAGATTTCTTATTATGCTTTTTAGTTGTTTAAATCTCATATGCGTATGTATTTTTTGTTTGGCTTGCTAGTTTGATATTATTTTATACGTCTGGATAGTAAAAAATATTTTTCAATTTTGCACATACTATACTTTTCGGGCAACTTTGTCGTGATGGCAAGAAAAAGACAGAGAAATTCCGGTCAAAAAATGCTTCTGCCTGATTTGGAGCAACAAGAAGAACAAATGGGAGGTGCGGGGATGCCTCAACCACCTTAAAACTGGCCACAAAACGAAGGACAAGCTATCCGATCTAGTAAATCAAGAAATGATTCACATAAAATAGAAAATTCCCTAGGTACTTATTCTATATAATATCTTATCTTTCTTGAATAGTTACACTGTGTATTTGTACACTTTTTCATAAGCAACCTCCTACAGAAAAATTATTGTTATCTTTATTTTCAAGTTTACCTGTATTGCAGTAGTTTCTTTTCCCAAAAATATATACGCTTCATTTCTGGCAGTTTTTCCTGTATCACTCTATTATTCTAATCCTTTGGTATTAATGGAGTGTTTATATGTGAATTTTTAAAAGAAGAAAATGAAGAATTAATTGAGTTTTACTAGTTATGGATGACCCTCTTTTTTATACTTTGTTATTGCAGACTCTAGTGCTAGTGAAAAGCAATTTAACGACCTAAGGGTCCTACTATGATGCACTCAGGATGGAAAAATGATGGTGACATTTTACATGTTGAGTTGAATTATCTTAGCCAAGCTATTAAACCTGATGCAGCTAGATTGAGTTCCAAATTTGAAGTCATAGCACGAAATGGCATTTAGCTCCCTTAATTCATAAAGATTGGAGGCTTGTGCCTAAATTGTACAAGAATAGGATATGGGCTCATACTAAGGTGCTTAGAAAAATAAAGAAAAAAGTTATATACTAAGATGCTTATTGATTTTATGCTTTTATACATGTGTTATATGCTGATGTTTGCAGGAAAATACTGATGCAACTGAGGATATGAGACGTATGTTGATGATATCAGTTGGATCTAAATGGAAATAATGGAAGCATGAAGCAAAAATAATTTGTTATGAGCCATACGACAACGATATTGAGCGCTTAGCTAAACGTCCAGACAAGGTAGAAGAAGACCAGTGGCGTGCATTAGTTCATTATTGGAGCTCTAATAAAGCAAAGGTATTCTCCGAGAATCAAGCATCTTCTTTTCTTGCACTTAGCACATGCTATTAGCACATTCCATATGTGAATCATACTTTTTTCTTATTTTTATGCTTTTCCCCTGTTATTATTCTTACTTTTTATCTTTTTTCTTTTAAAAGTTTTGTTCTTTGATCTGATGTTTGGCCATGTATTATCTCTAATATATAAAATTATGTTTAACTTTTTTAGGAAAAGAGCAAGAAGAACAAAGAAAGTCGAAGAAAGTTGACGATGCCACACACAACAGGAAGAAAAAGTCATTCTCAAATTATAAATAATGTATGCCACATTTATTATAAGCTTTCTGAAATTTATATATCAATTCTTATTTTCTTGAATATATTTTCTACAAAAATTTTACTATTTAAACAGATGACAAAGAAGAATGATGTAAAACCAAGTCGTATCGAAGTATTCAAGAAACACATACGAGAAAGAATAAACAACCAGTAAATGAGATAGCTGATGAAACTATGGTAAATTCTCATTCTTTATGAATATAAAACTACTTCCTTTCCAATATAAAATTTATTAACTTTTCATTATTTTACCTTTTCATTCCAAAAGAAAGAAATGGATGAACTTGCTAAGATGTATCCTGAGTTAAATGTCCCTAGAAGTGCTCTCAATAATGTGTATGCACAGGTTATGGGACCAGACACTCGTGAAAATGTTTGAACTCTAGAAAAAGGAGAAGCTTCAAGTTTTGTTTATGGCCCTGCATATAAATGATCCCAGGATGAGTAAAGAGATTTTGATAGAAGGGTTGAGATAGAAGTTGAAAAAACTACTTCCGCTATGAAAATTGAGATGGAAGAAAAATTGTCTGAAGCAAAAGAAGAAATAGATGCGACGGAAAAAAAAGTTATTTAAAGAAAAAGAAGAAATAAAAGCGATGGGTGAAAAAAAATTGAAGCAACAAAGGATATGGAAGTAAAAATAGAAGATAAAGTAAAGTTGGGTATAGATGCATATCAAGAATCTTTGGGTATTACTATTGGCTCAAATAGGAAATTATCTGGTGATGAGCAGGTAAAAAATATTATGTTCTTTAGCAAAAATTTATTGTTTTTAAGATAATTTTGTAATTTAATTTTCTTTTAATTGTAGTAATCTTCCTCTTTTGTGATAGGTTTCTGATAACTCAATGGACGATCACCAACAATCACTATCACCTGTTTCATTTGTTCACACAAAGAAGGTGAGTTCGTAAACTCATTTTAACTATATCTTTTTCTGCGTACATTCGAAGAGTATAGTTTTAACTATGTCAATTTTCACTTCAGTTACGTAAAGGTTCAAAATAGCTTTCCAAAGTATAGAGGCTATTTTACAGTAAAAAAGATTATGAGTATGTTCTCTCAAGGGGGATCATAGGGGCATATGTTTTTTGAATGAATAAATTCGACTTGATGCTTTCAAGACTTGGTAGATAAAGTTACCCGGTATTAGTTGAGGTGCGCGTATGATAAATAAATTACAAATTGATGTTACCATGGATGGTGGGAAGTAGCAGAATTGTTCTCTCTTTTTTTCAATCTTGAAAGTTAGTAATTTTCTTTGACTCCCAGAGTTTAGTTTTAATTCGAGGGCAAAGCTCGGTGCAATGTTAAAAATTTGAAGCAATTTGTCATTTGTTATGTAATTTGGGTTTAATTTGTAGTGAATTTGAAGTTTTCATGCTTTATTGTTGTGTTAGTTATTTCGTTCTATTGGCTTATGTCAAAGCTTGCTGTTGCAACTGCTATTTGTGAGCATTCTGAAAAGTATTAATTCTCACTTTAACTCCTGCAATTTAGTTTTAGTTTGAGGGTGAGCCTTCGGGCTATGGTAAATTGGCAGTTGCAAAAAATGCTACTAGCTGATTTCTGTCCATGTGCCTAAGCCTTCATAGGCACAATTACTCGATATTTGTGCTCGTGGGAAATAGCATGTACTCGATGGAGTAGTCTAGGTGTGTATAAGCTAGCCTAAGCATAAAAGAAATAAGAAAAATTGCAGCAGGTTTGTGTCACGACCCAATTTCCAACCCGGTCGTGATGGCGCCTCTCGCGAAGACAAAGTCAGCCAGCTACCCCAAATCGTCTCTTTAACAATTATTAAACATAAATGAATAGTTAATACAGCTTAACGACAATAATAACCAGTATTTACAACCCAACACAACCCGACCGGGGTGTCACAAGTCACGAGCATCTAGAGAAGTCTAAATACAACTACAGGGCCAACAATATGCGGTATAAAATTTAGAACCAAAGGGAGTAATCCGGTGCCGCGAATGCTGGCGGTCACTCTGCTCAGCTACGATAGCAATACCTTCAACCAGCTCAAAACCCACTACCGGGTGAAATAATACCTGCATCTGCACGCGAGGTGCAGGGAGTAAAGTGAGTACTCCAACCCAGTGAGCAATAAAAATGAATAACGGCTGAGAATATAAAATCCCACACAGGCACAGATAATGCTAACTCAAACAGTAAAATCAAGTAAACAGTAGGAACCAGTGAAACATAGCGAGGAATTCTCTTTGAAAACAATTAACAAAACAAGTATGGTCAGTCATTGTTACATGACCGGTCAGCCATTGTTACCTGACCCAACGCGTGTTTCAGTGCCATTGTTACCACTGGTCAGCCATTGTTACCTGACTGGTCAGCCATTGTTACCTAACCCAACGCGTGTTTCAGTGCCATTGTTACCACTGGTCAGCCATTGTTACTTGACTGGTCAGTCATTGTTACCTGACTAAAACACGTGTGACAGTGTCATTGTTACCACTGTCCAATTCTAAATGGGTACCCGAACTCACTGTGGGTGTGCTGACTCCGGAGGGGCTCCTACAGCCCAAGCGCTATCAACAGGTCCTGAAAGCCTGAACAGTATCAATACGAGGCCTGAAAACCTCCTCACTTCACTCATCATGCCCTCACATAAGGCCCTCGGCCTCAATCAGTCCAGAAATAGCCAACAGCCCCTCGGGCAACAGCAAATCAATAATACTCAGCTCAAACGATAGTTCAAATATCAGTTTAAAACTCCAAATTTGAGTAAATATGGCTGATTTCAAGAAAACAGTGTAAAATCACATGGACTGAGTTCAAATGATTATTTCAAACGGTGAGGAAAACAGTGATGATAGTTCATAAAGAGTTCAAACAGTCGGCAATAAGCCCCAAATATGGCAATAAGCCCAAATGATAGTGAAAACAACAAGTCATTGCTAATACGCGGTAAAATATCATCTGGACTTGACCAAGTCACAGTCCCCAATAGTAAATGACCCCGCGCTCGTCATGGAACGCGTGTCTCATCTCAACATAGCACCAAGTTGTGCAAATCCGGGGTTTCAAACCCTCAGGACGTCATTCAAAATCATTACTCACCTCGAACCGGTGAAATCTCTAGCCCGCGACGCCTTTGCCCCTCGAACCGACCTCCACGCGCGTCGAATCTAACCAAAACCACAAGGAATACGTCACAATAGGCTAATGAATCATAACCCAATCGAAAAGACTCGAAAAATATCAAAAATCACAAAGTTGGCAAAACCCGAGCCCCGGGCCCACTTCTCGAAAAATTACGAAATTCACATCACCGGATTCCTCGTCTCGCCACGAGTCCGTACATATCAAGTTTTCCAAAATCGGATTTCAAATGCCCTTTCAAATCCCAAATTTTCATTTCAAAAACCAAGCCCTAGTTCTTCCAATTTTTACCCAAATTTCCAAGAATTAAAGGTTGATTCTTCAAAAAAAATGACGTTTCTAGGTCACGAGACTTACCTCCAATCGATTCCCGTCAAAATCCTCTTCAATTTCTACCAAAAAGCTCTTAAGGTGGTCAACAATGGAGGAAATAATGAATGGGGTCGCGGATGAAATAATATAAAAAGCCCCTCTGGACGCCCAGGTTTTACCTTACGCGAACGCGGTCAACACCCCCGCGTTCGCAATGAACAAATTCCGTTGACCACGAATTACCTCTACGCGAATGCGACTCCAGGTCCGCGAACGCGATGCTCCAGCTCATCCTCTTACGCGAACGCGTTCAACCAACCGCGAACGCGATGCACAAACCAGGCAGGGCCCCAGGCCCCTTCTACGCGAACGCGAAGCAGCCCTCGCGAGCGCGATGGTCTGCACAACTCCTCATCGCGAACGCGCTCCTAAGGCTGCGAACGCGAAGGTCTGCAACAGCTGGGCAAAAATCTGCAATAACTTCCAAGTTCAAAACCTCCGTTAAGCCCTCCAAAATCACCCCGAGGTCCTCGGGACCTCAACCTAAGGCACCAACATGTCCCAAAACATCATCCAAACTTGTTCCAATCATCAAAACACACCTAACAACACTGAAATCATCAATTCACATCGGATTCAAGCCTAAGTTCTTTAAGAACTTCCGAAACACGCATTCGATCAAAAACCCAACCAAACAACGTCCGAATGACCTGAAATTTTGCACACATCACAAATCACATATCGAAGCTACAGCAACTCTCGGAATTCCATTCCGATCCTCGGATCAAAATCTCACCTGCCAACCGGAATTCGCCAAAATACTAACTTCGCCAATTCAAGCCTAATTCTACACCGGACCTCCAAAATCAATTCCGATCGCACTCCTATGTCACAAATCATCCCCCGAAGCTAACCGTATCACCGAGAATCACATTCGAGCCCTATAACTCATAAGTCAATGTCCGGTTGACTTTTCCAACTTAAGCCTTCCTTAAAGAGACTAAGTATCTCATTTCTTATCAAAACCAATCCAAATCAAATCTAACACACCACATACCGATAACGAAACATGAAGAAGCATGAAATGGGGGAAACAGAGCAATAACACATGAGACGACGGGTCGGGTCGTCACATCCTCCCCAACTTAAACCAACGCTCGTCCTCGAGCGTACCCAGGGTAGTACTAGAAGCAACCCAATAGCTGAATGGCCTTACCAAGCATATACCCGGGGTGATTCCACGTCACCCTATCTCGCATAGGTCCGATAATACAACATAGCTGAAATTTCACCGTCCATCTAAACCATAAACCGTAGGACCACATTGCATTTTCCGAAGTCATACACAAGATCAGAACCTCACATCTATACCCAGAATAAACCCGAACCAGCTGTAATAACCCATACCTGCAACCTCAAGTGAAATCATATAATATACCACACAATCCAACACTCGAAACGATAGCCTCTATTCACAACAGTTGCCCACAACAACCAAATACCGCTAGAAAATCCCTTATTAGCTAACGTCTTATTCCAACACTTCCATATACTGCCAACGATAAATAAAACACGCGATAGACCGTAACCATTTCTCAGATCAACCATTCATGAAGCCACTTCCCATTTGACTAATACCACGACAGATTCCCGGGCCAAACCTCGATATTATCCTTCTAACAAGCTGAAATCAAATCTGCTCGTATTCATTAATGACTCCAACAATCACCTCGAATCCAACACACCACTCTGGTGATATGACACCTCAACACAGGCCTAAGCCACAACTTGCATAATACGCACGCCAATAAGAAACGGCCTGAACATACTCAAATCATGACAAATGACTCAAATGAAAGAGTTGTACCTCAAGCTCATCAGTCCATCACAACACAAGGCTGAGACCCCGTCTCCCATCATAGAAATAGAATACCTGAAGCTACCCCGAAAGGTCATACCCCCGTGTGGCCTTGCCACAATGCGCGATCTTATCCAAACACTGTTACTCATGAAGCACCTCAAGTCACTATGAAAATCGACAGCCACGCACAATTTAATGTCTGAAACCAAAGCAATTCATTACACCCACGGTGAAACAAATAACATACGACACGCAACCCGATAGGCCATAATCAATACTCCATACACCGAGCAACACTCAATTACTCTTCCCGCTCGACTTCCTCTATGAATCCTCAATAGAACCGCACCATATGTGCCCATACCCAACAAATCATAACGTCTCACAGCACAGAAAAGCAACTCATAGGTCTCCTTAGATCACTAACAAGCTCAATAACGATCGAATCAACCTATCCCTCAACAATACAACTCGGGGCCAACCAAGCTAACTCAAGCTAAATGCGTAGCCGCATCGGCCTGCCAACGATCTCAATACCAAGAAGCCTAAAGCTGCTCCTTCCACTACTATAACTCCTGCCGGAGCCGTACGATACTGTGCCCGGCGCCAAATCAATACCGAAATCCACAATCTCGCCCGGCAACATGCCCGGCCACAAGAAACACATCCGAAAAAGTCCCTCACCACCGGAACTGAATCAAGGGTAGAAACCTCTACACTGACATCCATCACGAAGGCCCTATTAAGAAAAGCAATCCTTCCCAGCCGTCTGCTGCATCTTTGAAATATATCCACTCTGCAAGAACATAATCCAATGCACCTCGCCACTCAACCCGTGGCATTTCCGACATAGCCCGTAGCACAATAGTCTAGAATAACCCCACACTAAGACAACCAGTCTGAATTTCAACATCACATCCAAAATCTAACATATCAACAAATAAAGATCCACTCTAGCCTCCAAATCCTAATTGCCGCTAAACGGTGCCGAATACACACGATCCACAACCACGACATAGACTGTATCTGTGAACTCCCAGTCTCCAACTCCATATAACACACGAATCACTATACCTGATCCCACATTCCATCGTATGAATACATATCACACATCAAGTACCCATTTATTCCACGAAAGATATTCTAAAATTTCCCTGTGCCATCAACAAACTCAAATATCAACAGTCGATCTAACAAGAAAATGCCGCAATACCACCGAAGTATTATCAGTTTACATCACCTTCCCCTTTTACTGAACATATACCCCCGTCAAATCACAATAATAGCAATACCATTTTCCTTAATCATCTGAAGATCGATTCTTAAATCACCTGCAGCTGCCCGTGCTGCTTAAGAATTTAATGACTTTCCATTCTGAACTGAACCGAAGCCTTACACACACAAATCCTAATCCTCCACAACATATCGAATATACCATACCACACTAGGATAACATGAGAACTCCATCTCCCTTTTCCTAACCACAAACATCTACGTACCCAACTAGTCGAGAACTCTCCATTGATCCCATCTAGAAGAAAATCACTACACATCCCATGCTTCGCATGCCCATAGACAATATATACGTCTCCAAACCACGATAAAACTCATCAAAAACTCTCTCCCCAATTCCATTGCACAAGCTAAACTGCCAGGACTGAATCCTTCTACCTGAACCAAGCTAAGCAAACTGTCAGAACTCAAGAGCTTCGCTGCACAACACTTGTAAAAACTTAATACCTCGAACACATACGAAGAATTAACCATATCTTTACCATACCGATTCGGTCTACTATCAAACTATTCCATCTATCTAATTTTCCCCCTTTGTTTCATCATCAACTTTGATATTTCTCCCTCGCCGTAGCATCACAATGCCTCAATCCAGGCTTACCACACGAGACTCGAACATAAGACCACACTGTCTAAGACTCATAGGCCACCGAATACTCTCTCTGCTGTCCCCAGAAATACCACACTCCAGAATATTTTACTTGAAGAACTCCCTGCGAATCTGAATTCATTACCATTACCTTCCAGATACCGATACATAGAACCCCATAATCATCATAAAAAATACCACCAGTCTCGACATTTTTCGATGAAAACACGGTCTCTGACCACATACACAACCTTGAGACACCTGATTGTTACATGTAGAATCTTGAACACGATAAAACCATTCTCGAGAGTCATTCACTCTTATTCAAACTGCAAATTACCTGACTTAACGAACAGAACCACTCGTACCTTATTGGCACTCCGATACCGCAAAAATGAGATCCTCATCCCAATACAACCAAGCAACTTCCTGCTCTATGCACCGAGCATTCTTTACCAACAACAACTCTAGACATTCCGTGATTCTCTTATCCTGTGGAATATAATATAACCTTTGTCAAAAAAAAAGTTTTTTTTTAAGCTAGCTCGCCCGCATGCTCCAACTGAAGCCAACATAGCACATGCCCGTGCAACCAGCTAATCAATAGCACCCTCCCCAACTTGGCTCGAAGCCATATATCAGGACACACTCAACAACTCGTAACACTTTTACTCTAATGATGCCGCAATATCATAGTGAGATTAAACTCAAATCATCTACTAGTTGTAAAAACTCAGATCGTCTAGTACTGTAATCCTCTGCAACCTCGTATTATCCCCACATCAGTTGAGTCCACCCTCTTAAGCGACCCGATTTTTTTTTTTTGAATTTCAACACGCACCCTTCAATTACACATGAGATCTTCTAACACACACATAAGGATCATACCACTTAAGAACACTTCGCAGGAGATAACCCACCTGCTTCACCTCAATTTAGTATTTCAGCATACCTTCCACCGCCATATCCATTACACAGTCATTTAGTCTTTCCTGGGTCTGAACTCATACCACCACATGAAATGCACTACACTCCCCAACTAGGAGCCACGATAATATTCTTCACACGCCCATACTCGGGCCACACATCAAATCACAATAGGAAACGAACGCTTAACAGCTCATCTATTAACCAGCAGACTTCTTCGTCACTACCAAGTCATATAGATACATCTCGCAGTACTAACATACTCATCACATGGATATCCAACCGCCATTCCAGCTAATAGGGACAATACCGAACATGAAAGTTCAAAACACTTGCTCGCACAATCAGCACCTCGGTGCTCAAGCCATAGGCAAAGATCCGGCCTCAAGTCCTCCAGACTGGCCCAATATACTCACAAAGATTACCTCTCGCCCCTCGATCGGGGAATCATAAACCATCAAGGCACATATAATACTGAGCGCTCAGGTGCGCATACATACGTGAGGAAGGAATTTCAAGGGTTATATCTCAAGCTGAATCAAGTACGCACGATAAGAATTCCAAGAATGGGAAATTTTTCCTAAAGGTTCTGCAGCCTCTCGAGGATAAATACAGACGTCTCCGTACCGATCCGCGAGACTCTACTAAACCCGCTCATGACTCGTGAGACCTAGTAACCTAGGCTCTGATACCAACTTGTCACGACCCAATTTCCAACCCGGTCGTGATGGCGCCTCTCGCGAAGACAAGGCCAGCCAGCTACCCCAAATCGTCTCTTTAACAATTATTAAACATAAATGAATAGTTAATACAGCTTAACGACAATAATAACCAGTATTTACAACCCAACACAACCCGACCGGGGTGTCACAAGTCACGAGCATCTAGAGAAGTCTAAATACAACTACAGGGCCAACAATATGCGGCATAAAATTTAGAACCAAAGGGAGTAATCCGGTGCCGCGAACGCTGGCGGTCACTCTGCTCAGCTACGATAGCAATACCTTCAACCAGCTCAAAACCCACTACCGGGTGAAACAATACCTGCATCTGCACGCGAGGTGCAGGGAGTAAAGTGAGTACTCCAACCCAGTGAGCAATAAAAATGAATAACGGCTGAGAATATAAAATCCCACATAGGCACAGATAATGCTAACTCAAACAGTAAAATCAAGTAAATAGTAGGAACCAGTGAAACATAGCGAGGAATTCTCTTTGAAAACAATTAATAAAACAAGTATGGTCAGTCATTGTTACCTGACCGGTCAGCCATTGTTACCTGACTGGTCAGCCATTGTTACCTGACCCAACGCGTGTTGCAGTGCCATTGTTACCACTGGTCAGCCATTGTTACTTGACTGGTCAGTCATTGTTACCTAACCAAAACACGTGTGACAGTGTCATTGTTACCACTGTCCAATTCTAAATGGGTACCCGAACTCACTGTGGGTGTGCAGACTCCGGAGGGGCTCCTACAGCCCAAGCGCTATCAACAGGTCCCGAAAGCCTGAACAGTATCAATACGAGGCCTGAAAACCTCCTCACTTCACTCATCATGCCCTCACATAAGGCCCTCGGCCTCAATCAGTCCAGAAATAGCCAACAGCCCCTCAGGCAACAGCAAAGCAATAATACTCAGCTCAAACGATAGTTCAAATATCAGTTTAAAACTCCAAGTTTGAGTAAATATGGCTGAGTTCAAGAAAACATTGTAAATCACATGGACTGAGTTCAAATAATTATTTCAAACAGTGAGGAAAACAGTGATGATAGTTCATAAAGAGTTCAAACAGTCGGCAATAAGCCCCAAATATGGCAATAAGCCCAAATCATAGTGAAAACAACAAGTCATTGCTAATACGCGGTAAAATATCATCCGGACTGGACCAAGTCACAGTCCCCAATAGTAAATGACCCCGCGCTCGTCATGGAACGCGTGTCTCATCTCAACATAGCACCAAGTTGTGCAAATCCGGGGTTTCAAACCCTCAGGACGTCATTCAAAATCATTACTCACCTCGAACCGGTGAAATCTCTAGCCCGCGACGCCTTTGCCCCTCGAACCGACCTCCACGCTCGTCGAATCTAACCAAAACCACAAGGAATACGTCACAATAGGCTAATGAATCATAACCCAATCAAAAAGACTCGAAAAATATCAAAAATCACGAAGTTGGCAAAACCCGAGCCCCGGGCCCACTTCTCGAAAAATTATGAAATTCACATCACCGGATTCCTCGTCTCGCCACGAGTCCGTACATATCAAGTTTTCCAAAATCGGAGTTCAAATGCCCTTTCAAATCCCAAATTTTCATTTCAAAAACCAAGCCCTAGTTCTTCCAATTTTTACCCAAATTTCCAAGAATTAAAGGTTGATTCTTCAAAAAAAATGACGTTTCTAGGTCACGAGACTTACCTCCAATCGATTCCCGTCAAAATCCTCTTCAATTTATACCAAAAAGCTCTTACGGTGGTCAACAATGGAGGAAATAATGAATGGGGTCGCGGATGAAATAATATAAAAAGCCCCTCTGGACGCCCAGGTTTTACCTTATGCGAACGTGGCCAACACCCCCGCGTTCGCAATGAACAAATTCCGTTGACCACGAATTACCTCTACGCGAACGCGACTCCAGGTCCGCGAACGCGATGCTCCAGCTCATCCTCTTACGCGAACGCGTTCAACCAACCGCGAACGCGATACACAAACCAGGCAGGGCCCCAGGCCCCTTCTACGCGAACGCGAAGCAGCCCTCGCGAGCGCGATGGTCTGCACAACTCCTCATCGCGAACGCGCTCCTAAGGCTGCGAACGCGAATGTCTGCAACAGCTGGGCAAAAATCTGCAATAACATCCAAGTTCAAAACCTCCGTTAAGCCCTCCGAAATCACCCCGAGGTCCCCGGGACCTCAACCTAAGGCACCAACATGTCCCAAAACATCATCCAAACTTGTTCCAATCATCAAAACACACCTAACAACACTGAAATCATCAATTCACATCGGATTCAAGATTAAGTTCTTCAAGAACTTCTGAAACACGCATTCGATAAAAAACACAACCAAACGACGTCCGAATGACCTGAAATTTTGCACACACATCAAAAATCACATATCGAAGCTACAGCAACTCTCGGAATTCCATTCCGACCCTCGGATCAAAATCTCACCTGCCAACCGGAATTGGCCAAAATACTAATTTCACCAATTCAAGCCTAATTCTACACCGGACCTCCAAAATCAATTCCGATCGCACTCCTATGTCACAAATCATCCCTCGAAGCTAACCGAATCACCGGAAATCACATTCGAGCCGTATAACTCATAAGTCAACGTCCAGTTGACTTTTCCAACTTAAGCCTTCCTTAAAGAGACTAAGTGTCTCATTTCTTATCAAAACCAATCCAAATCAACTCTAACACACCACATACCGATAACGAAACATGAAGAAGCATGAAATGGGGGAAACGGAGCAATAACACATGAGACGACGGGTCGGGTCGTCACAGTTTGTGACTAACAACAGTAAGCATGTTCTTATGAAAAAGCATCAGTGCTCAACTCTTCAGGCTCTTCTGCAGCTTACACTTAAAGGATGGAGTTCCATTTTTTAAACTTGTGTTTGACGATGATGGTGGCATTCATGCTGCAGCTGTGAAGAAGTTAGCTTCTTTTTGCTTTTTGTTAATTGATAAGATTTCCATCAAGCATGATTTTACCCTCCTACATAAGGTATTGAGCCTCTTATAGAACCTGGAAGAAAGAGTAAGTTAAAGACTCCTTCCTAGATCATGGAAATAAAGATCGATGATTGAAACGCCATCATAATAGGAAATTAAATTATTATTTGACTGTCACTATCCGGAATTTCCACCATCGAGATCGCGAGCCAATATCGCACTCGCTAGGCAAGCCAACGTTAGAGTTTCATTCAACTTTTTACTTTACGTTTCATAGATTAAATTTAATAAAGATAAATCAAGCTGAAATAAATGCGGAAGTACGTAATTAACCTGTTATCTATATACTATTAACAATACCCTAACTACTATAACCCAAAAACTGGTGTCACAATCCACGAACATACTACGAAGTGCTACAAATATTGGTCTGAAAGAAATTACATCTGTTCGAAGCGAAGGAAAAATAGAAATGTAGAAATGTAGAAGGGGACGCCAGGGCCTGCGGACGCCAGCAGGACTACCTTGGGTCTCCTAGATGAATTGCCTGCAACCGACCTCTCGATCAGCCACTATCAGCTCCAAAATCTGCACAGAAAGTGCAGAGTGCACTATTAGTACAACCAACCCCGTGTACTGGTAAGTGCCGAGCCTAACCTCGACAAGGTAGTGATGAGGCTACAACGGGGCAGTTACAATATAACCTGTATACAATGTGTAATAAAGCAGAAAGAAATGCGAAACAAAATACAATAGTAACTTGCAAGGAAGGAATACAGATCTCTAGTATCTTATCAGTAACCAGCTATAACCAATCCTTAAATGTAAAGCCAAGTTACATAATAACTTGCACAGTAGAAGAAAGGTACATATACACATAAACTGATGCGGCGCGCATCCCGATCCCACCATATAATCAATATCAATATGAATATTCACCCGTATTACTTCGTTTCAATCTACCCTTATACCTCCTGTTGAGGCGTGCAACCTGATCCCACCGTACAATAGTATTTCACCCTTATTTCTCCTCAACATACCACCATTAATACTCATGTTGCGACGTGCAACCCGATCCCACCAGACAATATCATTTCGTCCTTATTCCTCCTCAATATATCACCCTTATTCCTCTTGTTGCGGTGCGCAACCCGGTCCTACCATATTAGTACCAATCATACAATAAGAATAGGAATTTCACAATTTAGCTCAAAACCCTCCAAAATATTTAAGCCTCAAACCAAAGAAAACAGAAGGTTATATAATTATGAAACTTCGCTCAATTAATACTACACAGCGAGACCAACCAAAATATACCATGAAACATCGATAAACCAACCTAAACCAATAATGACATACAATAAAACTATGGAATAGTTAATACCTTCAATAAAGAAAACAACCTTTAACAAGAAGCAATTAAACATGGAAACACCAATAAGCATGTAGTAGTTAACACAAGAAGACAATATATTAAGAACAAGGAAAGAAACAGGCTAAACAGATAATTTGGCGACACATAGGTACTCATCACCTCACCTATACACCACACACATGGATTTTCACATAGCAATTAAGTCAGGGATCCCTAATCCTTCAAGTCAAAGTTAGACCCAACACTTACCTCAATTCGTAGGCTACTCACTGCTCAATTACCGCTTTTCCTCTAGTTCCCACCTCCAAACTACTCGTATCAATTATCGCTAAAGAAATCAATTCCAATACATAATTATAAGTTTCCCAACATTCCCCCAAAAAGTCAAAAACCGACCCCGAGCTTGCTTGGTCAAAACTCGAGGTCGGACCAAAACGCATTCACCCATTCACCCCCGAGCCCAAATATATAATTAGTTCCAGAATCCAATCCCAAATCGAGGTCTAAATCCCCAATTCTTTTAAAAATCCCTAATTTTACCATGAAAGAATAAGATTTAGGGCTAGAAATCTAATGGGTGTTGATGGAAATTGAAGGAAATGAGTTAAAGAACACAAACCTATGATTTGATGTTGAAATCCCCCTTCAAGAATCGCCCTAGGTCGAGTTCTAGTGAAGAAGATATGAAATCTTGAACAATTCCCGTTTTTGAAGTCTGTTTTTTAAAACACTGGACAGGTCTTCTTCGCGTTTGCGAGAAACCTATCGCGATCGCGAAGCTACAGACCTGATGGCCTGCGCGTTCGCGAATGCATACTCCCCCCAGCGTCTGCATTCGCGAGCCAAGTGTCGCATTCGCGTAGAGTAATCTTCCCCTGTAACAACCCGGCCGGTCGTTTCATGAGTTACCGCTTCGTTTCCATCATTTCTGCTTCTTTATGTGTTGTTCAGCCGTATTTCATCATATCTTGTTGGTTGGTCTGTATTCGGAGTGGTCATGGAGTGAAATCAGACACTTAGTCTCTTATTTGAAAGCTTTAGTTGGAAAAGTCAACTGTAAGTTGACTTGTGAGTAAATGATCTCGAAATTTGGTTTTTATGGTTCGTATAGCTTCGTTAGGTGATTTGGGACTTAGGAGCGTGTTCGGAATGTATTTTGGAGGTCCGTGGTAGATTTAGGCTTGAATTGGCGAAATTGAAAATTTGGCGTTTTTCGGTCAGCAATGGAAATCTTGATATCGGGGTCGGAATGAAATTCCGAAAATTGGAGTAGGTCCTTTGTGTCATTTGTTACGTGTGTGCAAAATTTCAGGTAATTCATATAAGGTTTGATAGGTTTTTTCATCGTTTGCGAAACTCGGAAGTTTTGAAATCCTTAGGCTTGAATCCGAGGGTGATTCGGTGTTTCGACGTTGTTCTGAGTGTTCCAAGGGTTGGTATGAGTTTGAATGGTGATATGTGACTTGTTGGCGTGTTTGGTTGAGGTCCTAAGGGCCTCGGGATGGATTTGGATGGTTGGCGGAAGATTTGGAATTCGAATGGAGCTGCAGAATTTACTGCTTCTATTGTTTCCGCACCTGCGGATTGGGGACCGCAGGTGCGTGGGGCTGACCGCAGGAGTGAATTTAGTAGCAGGAACAGATGGTTAACCGCACATGTGAGCCCGTAGGTGCGAGGCCTGGGGAGCAGGTGCGGAAGTTGGCCCCTTAAGTGAAAACCGCAGAAGCGGAGAATTTCCGAGAAACGGTAGCGCAAGTGCGCTTATTAGACCGCAGATGCGGAACCCCTGGTCAGAACGTATAAATTCTTGCCTTCGCGAAATTTGGTCATTTTTCCACCATTTGTGTTCGGACTTGGAGCTTTTTGAGAGGATTTGAATAGGGATTCAAGGGGTAACACTTGGAGGTAAGGTTTTGAACTCAATTCTCGATTCTATGGCAATTTCTTACTGATTAGACATGAAATTAGTGGGATTTAAGTGTTAAATTTGAGGGATTAGGGCTTGAAATTGGAGAGTTTACATTGGGGATTTGGGGGGCCATTTGAGGTCCGATTTTGATGTTCTTGGTATGTATAGACTCGTGGGAGTATAAGGATTCTAGTGATGTAATTTTTATCGAGTTTCGAGACGTGGGCTCGGGGGTCGGGTTTGGCCAATTTCAGGATTTCTGATATAATTTAAGTATTTTCGCGTGGGCTTTGTTCCTTTGGCTTATATTGACGGCATGAATCTGGTTTGGTTAGATTTGGAGCATTTGGAGGTCGAGTCGAGAGGCAAGGGCATCGTGAGCTAGAGTTTGGACCGGTTTGAGGTAAGTAATGATTGTAAATATTGTCCTGAGGGTGTGAAACCCCGGATTTCACATCGTTTCACTATTTTGAGGTGACGCACACGCTAGATGATGAGCGTGGGGTCGTGCACTGTTGGGGATTCTTGGTCCGTCCCGTACGATTATTAAGTTGCGTATTTGATTGAAAACTATTTGATACTATTGTGTTTTAGAAAGTATTACTATGTTTTGGGCTGGATGCCATGTTTGGGCTTCGTGCCAACTGTTTGGACCCTTAGAGGTTTTCTTTACTGAAATTCCTCACTGTTTTGATTTAATAACTGTACTCAATCATGTTGTGTTTTACCGTATTCATAACTCGGTCTCATTTACTCCGTTTTGATTCTATAACTGATATTTTTAGGCTGAGCACCCTGTTTTACTGTTAGCCCGAGTGGCTTGAGAGATTTCTGATTGAGTGAGGCCGAGGGCCTGTGTTATGAGGATATTATGGGATCGGGTTGCGTGCCACAACATGTTGTACTGATTGTGATATATAAGAGGCCGAGGGCCTGATTTATTATGCCACGAGATGGCTTGTGATAGCGCTTAGGCTGTAGGAGCCCCTCCGAAGTCTGAGCGCGGGTACCCAGTGTGAGTGATGTGATATAGCCCAAGGGGCTGATCCTGATTTATGTTGTTGCCCGAGGGGCTGATTATGAGTGACTGTGAGGTAGCCCGAGGGGCTGGTTCTGTTGATATTTTGCCCAAGGGGCGGTTTATGGTACATATCTTGCCCGAGGGGCTGTTTATGTTTTCTATTATTTTTACTCACTGTTTTCATCACTTGTTTGAAACTATTGAGAGATGTTTTAAAAGAAAAGGCTTTTACTTAAACTGAGTTTCTTTTACAAGATAAATGATTTATGTACTATTTGGGAAATGTACTGTATTTGTTGTAGTGCTATTACGTGAAATTATCTATTTTCTTGTTGCTCAGCTTTCATTTACTTCTATTACTTACTGAGTTGGCGTACTCACATTACTCCCTGCACCTTGTGTGCAGATCCAGGAGTTGCGGGTCTTGATAGCGAGCGTTGATCGTTCTCTCAGCAGGTCTTGGAGTCGACAAGGTAGCTGCATAGTGTTCGCAGCCCTGTTCTTCTCCCTCATATCTTCCCTAGATTATATATTAGTATTGTCTTCCAGACTTTGTTAGACTTTTCTTGTACTTAGATAGAGTTGTAGTTGCTCGTGACTTGTGACACCCCGATGTCGGGCTTGTGTTATATTTCCGCACTGGTTATTTAGACATATGTTATGAGATTTCTATTAATTTATAGATTAAAAATGACTTTTATGAAATACTGATTGATTCGAGAATTGTGTCGGCTGGCCTAGTTTCACGATAGGCGCCATCACGACCGGGTCGGTTTTAGGGTCATGACATCCCCTCCCCCAGATCCCATGCTTCGCATTCGGGATAGCCTGGTCGCGTTCGCGAAGGGTAATGCCACCAACGCTCCGCGGTCGCGAAATTCACTTCGCATTCCCATAGAAGGAATTTTGCTTCAGACCAACTTACGCTTCGCATTCGCGAGAGTCCCTTAGCGAACACGAAGAAGAAGATACCAGATGACAGCTGAAGCCAAACCAGATTTGAAGTCTAAAACATCTCGTAGCCTATCTGAAGCTCACCTGAGCCCTCGGGTCTCCAAGCCAAACATGAACACAAGTCTAAAAACATCATACGAACTTGTTCGCATGATCAAATCGCCAAAATAACACCTAGAACTAACCAAATTGCATGAAATATTTCAAAAAAGTTTCAAAACTTCTATTTTCTCAATCAAAGGTCCAAATCACGTCAAATCAGTCCCGTTTCTCACCGAATTTCACAAATAAGGTATAAATATTATAAAAGACCTGTACCGGGTTCCGGAACCAAAATATAGACTCGGTACCAACAAGATCAAATATTAACCAAATTCTTAAAACTGTTTTATTTTCAGTCCTACAATTTTCATCAAAATTCATTTCTTGGGATAGGGACTTCAGAATTTAATTTCGGGCATACGCTCAGGTCCCATATTTTACTACGGACCCATCGGAACCGTCAAAATAAGGGTCCGGGTCCGTTTACTCAAAACGTTGTCCGAAGTCAATAAAAATTAACTTTTTAGACCAAAAATTATTATTTCATCAATTTTCCACATAAATGCTTTCCGGATACACGCCGGACTGTACACTCGAGGAGAGATAAAATGAGATTTGTAAGGTCTCGGAACAAGAAATCGAGTTCTAAAGCAGAAGATGATCTTTTGGGTCATCGCAATGACTTTGTCCTGTTTTTATATCTTGTATTCACAATTTTCTAAGTTGTAAATTTTGTAAACTATCAGAGTAACCAATCTAATATTTCTTCTCAGGTTAACATAATCAAGAAGACTGGAGTTAGTGAAGTTGGCACAAAGAAAAAGAAGCGGGTAAGATTGAAAAAATTACACGATTCTTGTTCCTTCTTTTCAAAGGGAGAAACCCTTCATGTTATAGTTTGCAAAACTTATATACATTTATTAGTTTTCATCTTAGTATACCATTTACGGAAACTAATATTTCAAAATTCAACCCTCCCCTCTCGCATTATGATAGTACAATATTTCAGTTGTTGTTCGGTTTAGGCAGTTGTGTTCGCTTTGTTGGATTTTTTGTTTTATGTTGTCTATTTCTTTCTCTCTTCAGCTTCTAGTATTACATTCATTATCAATTTGTTTCTCATTTAGAACCTCAATATGTTATTATTTTGGTATTCTAATTGTTTTAGAGGAAGAAAGAATTCACTTTATTACAAAAGGTATAATTCTTTTTTGTGACTTTTTGTGCAGCATATTTGAAGGAAGTGATGCCAATTACTGGTAATGAAAAGCTTGACTTGTGAAGAGTTGATTTTATAAGATTTAGTCTAGAAGTTGAGAAAATTAATTCGAATTAGGAGTGATCTTAAAGTACTTACACATTAAAATTACTATTTTTTATGATTCCGTTAGATTTGAGTTTTACGTGAGAACAAATTATTTGATTTGACGCTATCTATCTTGTACTAAGTACGTTTTATAGTCTACTTTGTTCTTTGGTTACAGTATTAAAAGATATTTGCTTTATATTTATTTCATGTTTGTTATAAAAGTTGACATTTGTGAATGTAAATGTGTTCATGATGAAACTAAACAGAGCATTATTATTTGCATTCTAAAAATTATGATACCGACATTAATTTAAATGTCAAACATTTAATGCGACATTTTGCTATGTTGTAAAAGATATGTCACTAATTTTTTGTAATGACATTCACATAACGTGGATACGACATTTTGTATATGTTGCGAATTTTCTTATTGACGTTTACCAAAATGTCGGGAATTTCAATACGACATTTTGTAAAGATCATACGTAAATGTCGTATTTTTTTTAGTAATATTAATCTAAATGTCGAAAATTTTAAGTGACATTTCCTAGATGTTGTAAACGAAATATCGTAACATTATTACCGACATTTACGTAAATATCGTAAATTAAATATCATAAATTTCTTATTGACCTTTACCTAAATGTTGTAAAGTAAGTGTCGTAACTTTCTTATCGACATTTACCTAAATATCGTAAAATAAGTGTCATAATTTCTTATTGACATTTACCTAATTATCGTAAAGTTATTGTCATAATTTCTTACTGACATTTACCTAAATGTCGGAAAATTAACGATATTGAAATTAACGACATTTGATGTAAATTTAAATTAAATATCGGTAAATAAATTTATAACATTTAAACAGCTTAACACGATATTTATTAAATATCGTCATATCTCCACTTTCTTATAGTGACGGGATTTAATACGACTTAAAAAGTCATACACGGAAAGAGATATAATACAAAATACAACATTTGAGGGATGTATATGTGATACAAAGTCCAAATAATCAGCCAGCTCTAATTCGGCCTCTGCATAATATATTTAAAAGTAGTATACTTTCACGTGCATTAGTTTACAATCCTCAAAAATGAAGTTTGAGGGATCATTATATACTCATTTAATAATCTAATGATTGTTCCATCTCAATTAAGAAAGAATATGCATACCCCTATGAGCCTGCTCACATTGCATGTCCAGATAAAACAGAAAGATTGTGATAGGTTGACAGCTATGCGTACAGTTTCACGTAAACCCTTGGTCTTATCCTAAAATCATGTATAACAATATTATACTTCTTTAATATTCCCTCCGGTCCAAAATAAGTAATTTTTTGGATGTTTTCACACAGATTAAGAAATTCACCTTTTAACATTAATTAACAATGGAATTGACCATATTAACCTTTACTATCTCACATAAACACTCCTAACACATATTCCAACACTATTTACTCCAAGGACAATGAAGGAAAAAAATAATTAATTCATTCTTGAAATCTGGAAAAATCACTTATTTTGGACCACAAAAAAAGGCCAAAAAATCACTTATTTTGGACCGAAGGGAATAATAAATATGCATCCATAACTTTAAAAGTATAATGAGTTTAATATTAAAAATCTTGAAAGTTGAACACATAAAACTTAAAATTCTAAATATGTCTCTGTTATTGGGTACCGAGTATTGAATGTGCTTAAAAAAATTTGCCGAACTAGAAACACTGTGTATTAGCGTGCGTGTACATGCATGAGAGGACATTCGGCCAATGTTTGGAGTTCAGAGATTATTTGGTACACACAATGTATTGTATTGTATGGAACCTCTTGTTTCAGTGCAGCTTGACCCACTATCGTAATTACATGTTACCTTTGCCTAGCTTATGATTTGCAAAGATTTAGCTAAGATCCCTCGCTTTCAGTTCTACAGCCTCCCCGCCCAAATTAAATACGTGAAAATCCATAGTGTGAAGTTGAGTGTATAATTATGAAAAGGTCGGTCGAGGATATAAATTTTACTGGGTCATCCTTTAGTTCATACCCATTATTCTTTTGGAATTATAAGTTTAAAATTATTTTTTTAAATGGTAATTTTATATTTATACCCCGTGTTGAAAATATCGGGATCAATTGAACCCATGAACTATATGCTACATTATCCACTACTACTAGTTTTATATACACATTTTATTTAATCACACAAGATTTTACAGAGACAAAAGAAGAATAAAAATTTTAATATGTAAAAAAATTTATAAGAATAAACAAAAACAAAAAAAAAGTATTTAATTAATACGCAAAAAGTGACACAAAGACATGCCCATCTCCGGTGGCCGCCTAGGTCTAGGAAAAGTAATAATAAGATTGACACAAGATTTGGACTCCCAACCTCATTTAAAGAGGTGCACCTATTAACCATCGCATCATATGATACTTTGAGCTTGGATGCACGCGCGCACACACAACACACATATATATAATGTTATTATACATAATGTAGGGAAGAAAATATGAGTTCTCGTGCCCTATAAAATTCCCAAGATACGCCCCCACGTAAATCGTGCAACTTTTGATATTTCATGGTATTCATGAGTTTATTATGTACTTTTTCCGTTTGAGAAAGACTAAAAATTCAGGTTTAATTGAAGCATAAGGGTTAACCTTTTAATTTTGTGTCAACTCAAACGTTGATTTCTTAATCTTATAAAATATAATTTATATAATTAGGAACTAGATTAATAAAATTAAGGATCTAGTTAAAGAGTACTACTCTGTCCATTCCACTTTACAGGCAAAGTTTGAATTGGAGCTTTTTAAAGATAGGAAGACTTTTGAAACTTGTGGTCTGCACAAGTTATAGATATTTTAATGCCTATAAAAGCTTCTCGTAAAATGAAAAATTAGAGTTAGTTATTTTCAAATTATAAAACTTTGTATTCTTAACAAACTAAAAAGAAAATGTTGTCATATAAATTAGGATGGAGGAGTATAAAATATAATTAATTATACTTAAGAATATTTGTTTAAAAAAACTATCATACGAGCATATATACATGTTATCATCTGAACCTCTCGATTTCATCCTGCCCCACTATCGACATTACAATTATTTATTATGTTCGGCCAACTATATATAGGAAAATTAATAAGGCCTTTGCTTGGCTTGTATATAAGTTGCAGAGATGCAGTAGCTAGATCCCTCGCTTTCAGTTCTTCTCCACCTTACAGCTTGTTTGGATGGTTAATGTTAGCTATTGTATTGTATCGTATGGTTACTTTAAATATAATGTTTGTTTTGATTATTATTTAAATTTTATTATATCGTATCGTTAAATCAATCGTTTGGTAACGACGAAAACTGCCACTTTATGGAACGACGGATTTAGTGTGGTGATGTCGTTTCCATGCTTTTTTTTCTCTCATCTTGCCCTTCCTTATTATTAAATAATCACATTTTATCATTTACCCTACTTTTTTATGTAATAATTCTACTCTGCATCCTATTTTTTCTTAATAATGTTACAAGTTTATTCTTCATGTTGGTGCGTGACATCATGAAACGATGACAAATGATACAACCTATTCAAACATTGTATTCATCAAATATTACAATACAATACATTATGAAGCGATAGGTTACAACAATCCAAACAAGCTGTTAATCAAACCTCCTATTGCATGCATGTCTGTGTTCACACATGTATGTTGGATATTTTATGATATTTTGAATTTATTACTCCTTCTGTTTTAACAAGAATAAAGAATAAGGTTTGAATTTTGAAGTACAAGATTTAAATATATATTAAGATTCGGTCTCAATTATATTAGGACATAAAATACTTAATATTGCATTTTAGAATAAAAATTGCATATGTCATGATCCTATCATTTTTTGAAGAATGGCTTGGTTATCCATTCTTCTGTTGTAATTCTGAGGTAAAGCTAAGTCTCCCTGATCATATTCATGAACAAATAATATTTTTATTTAAAATTGAAAGAAATAGCAAAAATCGTCAAACGGGAGCTTAGTATCTTGTGATGTCTGCAATACTGACTGAACATGAATAATTACTTACTTGAGGACAATATAGTCTACAGAGTTACCTTACCAAACTTTAGCTTTTTTGTTCAAAGTCTGTGTGCTTGCAACAGTACCCTTTTTTCTTTCAATCGGATCTTAGGTCTTGAATATCTTTTTGAGATCCACTCCTAAATCCTAATCCTCAATTATCAAAGATATGAGGTGGTAAGTTCTCCTTGTGATGACCCGAAAGGTCATCTTGTGTTTTAGAAGCCAATTCGGGGTTTCGAGGCTTTCGAAATCTCATTTTATTTCTCCTCGATTTGCGTGCACAGTCCGGGCGCATTTCCAGAAAGCCTTTATGTGGAAATTTGAGAAAATAATAAGTTTTGCCTTTAAAAGTTGATTTTAGTTGACTTCGGTCAACATTTTGAGTAAACAGACCCGGATCCGTATTTTGACGGTCCCGGAGGGTCAGTAGTAAAATATGGACCTGGGCATATGCCCGGAATCGAATTCCGAGGTCCCTAACCCGAGAAATGATTTTTGATGAAAATTGTTAAACTGAAATTATGATGGTTTGAGAAAATGGTTAATAGTTGATCTCGTTAGTATCGGGTCCGTATTTTGGTTCCGGAATCCGGTACAGGTCCGTTATGACATTTATGCCTTATCTGTCAAATTTGATTAGAAACGGTACTGATTTGACATGATTCAGACCTTTGGTTGATAAAATTTGGAACTTTCTTGAAAATTTCATGCAATTTGGTGCTAAATTCGTAGTTTCAGGCGCTATTTTGGCGATTTGATCGTGCGAGCAAGTTCGTATGATGTTTTAAGACTTGTGTGCATGTTTGGTTTGGAGCCCCGAGGGCTCGGGTGAGTTTTGGATAGGCAACAGAGTGATTTGGACTTAAGAAAAAAATTATTGGTATGCTTCAGGTCTGCAGACCTCGCAAATGCGAGCATCACATTTGCGAAGAAGTTTCGCATTTGCGATCAGAAGGGCTGGGAGGGGACCTTCGCAATTACGAAGCTCAGGATCGCAATTGCGATAAGAACAGGTCGCAAGCGAACAATTGTTCGCATTTGCAATAGTAGCAGGTCCTGGACATTCTTCGCATTTGCGATGGAATGTTCGCATTTGCGGGGTTCGTATTTGCGAACCCCTGATCGCATATGCGATATCTGCAACTGTTCAAAAATGATTTTGGACGGGATTTTTCATTCATTCTCTCATTTTTCAAAACCTAAACCTCAAGAGGCGATTTTCCAAAGGCTAGTTCTTCCCCAAGTCATAGGTGAATGATTTTTAACTCATTTCGTTCAATCTTTTACTTCTTTTTACAAGATTTCATCCTAGAATCTAGGGTTTTCATGGTGGAATTGGGGATTTTTGGGTAGAACTTAGGAATTTCGAAATTTGGGAATTTAGACCTCAAATTGAGGTCGGATTTCAAAACCAATTGTATATCCGGGCTCGGGGTTGAATGAGTAATCGGGTTTTAGTCCGAACTTCAGATTTTGACCAAGCGGGCCTATAGTTTCCTTGTATTACATTATTAGTTTAAGTTGGTTTATTGGTATTTCATGGTACATTTTGGTTGGTCTCGCTGTGTAGTATTAATTGTAGAAGTTTCATAGTTGTATAGATTTCCGTTTGGTTTGGTTTGAGGCATCAATATTATGGAGGGTTTTGAGCTAAATTGTGAAATACTTGTTCTTACTGTGTGATTGGTACTGATATGGCGGGATCGGGTTGCACGCCGCAACAGGAGGAATAAGGGTGATATATTGAGGAGGAATAAGGGTGAAATACGATTGTCTGGTGGGATCGGGTTGCACGCCGCAACAGGAGTAATATGGGTGGACAGGTGGGATCGGGCTGCAAGCCGCAACAGGAGTAATAAGGGTGATATATTAAGGAGTAATAAGGGTGGACAGGAGGGATCGGGTTGCACTGTCACGCCCCGAACCTGGGGGCGAGACCGGCACCGAGTGCCTCACCTATCCTCGCGTACCAACTTGCAACTAAAGGACTCTGAACATATGATATCATACTTTGGCCATGGGCCACATTGCAAGACAACTGCGAATGCTAACTAAATATCAATTTAAAACTGGGAGATAAGGCTGCCATAGTTATTGCAGCTGACAAACCAACCAAATATACATACAAGGCATGCAAGCCCAACATATTGCACTAACTGACAGGATATGTCTACAAGCCTCTACTGGTGGATATACTGTGGTCGGAACAGCTCCCCGACCTACTCATAACATATATACATATATACACAAGATGTACATAAGGCTCTAGACCCGGCAACTCCGAAAGGCATGGAGCTTACCGATCAAGCTGAACTCGGGCAACACTTAATGAGGAGGTCTACGCGTCTGTCTGTCTTAACCTGCACGCATGAAATGCAGCGCCCCCAGAAAAGGGACGTCAGTATAAAATAATGTACCGAGTATGTAAGCAATATACGGAAAGCTGAAATTGAACTGATAATATAATAACTGCAAGTAACTGGAAGTCAAAGATAATCTGAAGATATACTTACTGGCTGATACTGATTCAACTCTCTCAATATAGTAAGTAAAATAGTTGTCCGGCCCTATAAGGCTCGTTTTATATATATAACTAGTCTGCCATAGTAGGCTCGCTCATAGGCGCTCGGCCATACTAGGCTCTGTATCTCGGCCAACTGGGCTCGTTCATAGACGCTCGGCCACAGTAGGCTCGGTGTATAACTTACCATCTGATCAGATGTTGCCCAATAGGGGCCTGCCCACCGATTATAGCTCGATGGTAATGAAAATACTTTAATGCTGTATATATAAATTCTCTGCTCTCTTGACTAGAAGAAGGAAATACTCAATTGAATATGAAGTCCCGATAAGGAGAATATTATCACTAATAAGACTAGGAAAATATGCGTAAATTCCGGAATATGAATTTTTCTTTATGCCTCGTTGTCAAACTTGTGTAATTACGAGATCATGTTAAAATGAAGGAAAAGCTTAGCCTTAACATAGCTGAGCCAATACTCATGACAATCCTTCCAACATACGTCAATTGCGACAACACGTAATGGCGGATCGAAGTAGAGGAATATTTGTCTATAACATTTGGCTTCTTGATACACTCTTTAACTCCAAAGAAGCCAAGAAGGAAGCTAGCAAATGGACGGGAGGAACCTTTGAATCACGTCGAAGCAGAGACGCAAAGGAAAGAGAAATTAAACCCAAGTTCTACGCATTAAGAGACTTTGTTCCGAATGTGACCAAGATGGGCAAGGCATCACTGCTTGGAGATGCAATTTCATATATTAATGAGCTGAAGTTGAAGCTTCAAAATACAAAAACATATAGATAAGACTTGAAGAGTCTAATAGAATATTTAATTCAAATGTTGCCACCTTTTCAAGGTGACTTAAGAGTCATCAATTATGACTTATATTGCATTCAAATGTTGCCACCTTTTCAAGGTGACTTAAGAGTCATCAATTATGACTTATATTGCTGCCACGCTTGACACCTTCGTCTTTATCCCAAGACGTTAATTAATCCTCCAGTTACTCCTTAATTAACTTATTAATTCCCCAGTAATTTAATAATTAATCAACTACCCACATAATTAAGAATTATCTCAAATTATATAAAATGCTACTCATTTTTAATACACTTTATACACCTAACTATCATGACCATGTGGTACCTTGTATGACACTAGTCCTTAAATACGGGGGTATTATAGCTTAGACCGTATTTTACCCCAAAATGTCAAATTTTGACGAAATTTATTTTCTTTGATTCGCTCACCCTCTCACCTCCACGAATTTACTTATCACTTGTTTGAAATAGTACAATACATATAATTTCACAATAATCTCATTCCCGAACTTACGTCGATTAACTTACGACGAAACTTTATCGTACGATAATGCGGGATGTAACATCATTCCCTCTTTGGAACATTCGTCCTCGAATGTTGACTGATGTACTTATCACTTCCATAACTTATGTCCTCTGAATACTTTAGTACTTTCCTATCCATTTAGGCAACTGTTCTGTGAATAATTCTAAGGCCAAGGCATTTGCCCCCTTTAGTCCTCTTTCTCATACCACGACTTGCGGTCGAAATCTTTCCAATCTCGTAACTGTGGCTACCTTCTGTCATGCAGCCTGTATGACTCTAACTTTGTAAGTGCGCCTATGCGACTCTTCTTTCTTTTTTTTTTTTTTTTTGCTTTAGCTTCTAGCTAATCTCTAGGCTTCGTCTTGCAAACATATACAGAGCTTGATAAAATATCCCTCTGGCATTTGTAGGTATACTAAAGTTCTTTGCTCGGTACTTTGTTGAAATTACGAATATTTCTACATCTTGTTTCATAGACCCGGTTATCTATACGCATGATTTTACTGCATCTAGGTAGGTCATACTATGCCATAACTCTTACTTCAAGTTATCGTTGCGGAGTTCTGCTACCAAATTCCAGCTTGCTCTTGTTGGATATCCCATATGTATAAATCTAAGTCCTTTAATACTTCCTCATTACTGTTTATCTTAAGAATGACGACCTAATCTCAGCTCATATCTTGTGACTTTTGTCCATCTTTTATGTTTTGCCTCAATATTGATCTACAATGTACCATTTGAAGACTTGAAACTTCTTACGTAATTCATTGCCGCTAGGGCCCACGTCTCACCGGGGACATTGATCGCTGCCAACTCCGCACTACTAATAAGTAGCAAGAGAGGGTCGCAATAGCTTTTACTCGATTTTGGGTCGGGATTGATATCCACAGAGAGCTAGGATTGGAATCGAGTATCTATCTAGTTAAGGATTGTGTATGTGTTCTTAATTACACTTCTATTCGTTTTTGGGATTTTCTTAATAATTCTACTTTTAACAAACTACAAATTGTAAATTAAGCTAAGGGTTAAATGCTACGGGTTGTTCAAATAGTGTAAAGGGCACTAGGGTGGTGACTACCACCTAGGTGGTCAATTGACAGGTACTCGAATCTAAGGCACATTTGACATATTTGGGGAGTATGTTATAACCGTTGCACGAGTTTACCCACTCTACACCTCTCGGTGGTTCGAGTGATTTTGTCCGAATTGGCTTTCTCAAGACCAATTGGGTATGCAATTTTGCTCAAGCAACTAGGGTTCAATTCGGGTATTACTCTCTCGAGGTTTAACCCTTTAATTGGGGCTATCAATCTCTTGAGTACGCCCCAATTCATTGTTGGACCAATTTCGGAGACTTAGGCTCTCTTTCTCAAGAAGAGCTTAAGTCAACTCAACACAAACTAGTATTTGCAACCACTAATTCAGAAATTAACTATGAAATTGGCCCAAATAACAAACACCCATAGTCAATTAGCCATAAAATACAAGACCCATCAATTACCCACACTAGGGTTGAGCCACAACCCTAGCTATGGGGTCTAGCTACTCATATCAAAGAAGAAAAACAAGAAATAGATGAAAATGAACAAATATTAATTAATTGCTAAGCAAAATACAAGGATTCAATGATGAAAAGTAAGTAAAAATGCCCAAAATGGCTAAGAAAAGTCGACCCTCGAGCGCAGCTTACGTATTACAATATCCGATACCCTAAAAATGGAAAAAGAATCTATTTATACTAAGCTGAAAAATCTGTACAAAATTGCCCCTGTGGGGTTAGTGCGGACCGCACAAAATGGACCGCGGTCCGCACTGGGCTCTTGACTTCAATATTCTTGCTCTCTGAACTTGGGCTCCGCGGACCGTACAAAATGGACTGCGGCCGCGGAGGCTTCTAGTGCGGTCCGCACAAAGTTGACCGCGGACCGCGGAGGCTTAAAACTTGAAAATGCAACCTCTCTGAATCTTGGCACCGCGGACCGCAGAGAATGGATTGCGGCTGCGTTGCCTCCAGTGCGGACCGCACAAAACTTAGTGCGGCCGCACTGCCTTTAAACCTGAATTCCACCTCTCTGAATCTCCTAGTTCGGACCGCACAAAATGGTGTGCGGCCGCACTGGGCTTGTTCTACCTGAGCTTGCCTTGTCTTTGGCACTTGTGCAAGTTTGAATCCTTTTGAGTCGATCTTTGACATCTTGTCACTTTGCTGATCAAACCTGCAATCAAGCACAACTTGTGAGCCTTTTGGGGCTATTTTGTATGAATATTTAATCAAAGCATAAGCAAGAAGGAGTATAAAATGCGTCAAAATCCCTAGTTATCAGACATCTAGAGTAATTAGATTGATCCACCTAGTGGTGATACTATACTCCCATAACCGTACTTTATAGCATCCTAATGTGACTCAACTTATATGGGTATTTTAGTCCCTTACAATTCATAAAATCCTTTTCCCCCTTTTTTTCTTCTTCAAATCATTACTCAAGTGAAGGCCCAAATGTCATCCTTTATTTATCACAATGACACCCTCATTCTGCTATCAGGGCAGCATCCTATCTCTTCTAAATGCTGTTAGTCTTAGACTCCTTTGAGTTCATTCAGGCTATATTGAGTTTTCTATAACTTAGAGGAACCATCAGCTCCTTTGTTTTCACGGGCTTAATCCCGAGGACTTATCCATTTTCGTCACCTTCTCACTTGCCTTCTTCTTATCCTTACTCTTGTCTTTCTAAAACCTTGTCGTTCTATCATACTTTAGCTTGCGATCGATTCCCTTATGATTTTCTGGAACATCAAGCGAGGCATCGCATCGTCTCTAACTATTCTTATACTCTCTAATTAGACCTTTTGGTACTTACAAACCATAGGCTAGAAGGTATGCCACTGACGATGCTGCTATCATTCCTGGATACTGAATCCCAGTGCTTCTAGTCTTTTACCTGAAGTATGGACCACTCTCATCCTTCTATACTTGAGTATTTCGTACGTTGTTCACCTTTACCTTACTTACTTTAAAATATCACCTTACATTCTTCTATCTCTATTTCATAACCTCCCTCCCACATAGGTATAAATTACATCCACCATTTGAAGCTCTATTATAATACTTGCACCTCCGGTTCCTATACAATCCGGTGGGAGCTCCATACTGAATTCTTACGCGGCTGGTATTTTTCTAACTGGCTTTATCGTAGAACCGTTATAGAATACGGTTGTTGTGTTATCTCTCTTGCACCTCTAATATTAAGATTGATTCTGCTATGTTCTTAATCATGATTCCGATAACTTCTGGGTCCAATAATCGGATTCCTGATTTACTTCGTTGATGTAACTCTTTAGTTTCCTCCTTCTTCTGATCGGCCTTTATGTCGGCTTAAGTTATCTCCCGATTTGGGGTTCATGGTATTAGTTATTCCGTTTATCCTTTCATGGGCGCTGAGGAATAGGCATGATACAATCCTTTAACAATTTAATCCTTCGTTTATGACCTGGGCTCAATTCTTTTTAACGTATACCCGAATCTTCTATGGCCGTATATGTTGCGTGTATAAAACTCCGAACCCATAAGTGTGTTCATAACGTAACCAACTCTGGATCATTGATCGAATAATTTCTTTCGTTCCATCTTAGCTTTCTTTCAATGTAAGCTATTACTTTTCCTAGTCTTTCTGCCCCCTTGTTGCGTCCATACTTAGCCTATCTTAGTGCCCGCACATGCCAGAGTTTTCGTGCAACTCATATGATCTCGAATATTACTTCTAATTTTACTTCCCGTTTATTATCCATTGTAGGTGACACTTCCCTTTGGAGTGCTTACAATGTTGTTGTGAGACTGTTGTTACATGACCATTTCCTGTTTAGGTCGTTGTGCTTAGGTTGAAGCCTTCTTCCTTATTTCCTCAGCTAGTCTTTCGTTGTAGTACTTAGGGAGAACCCTTGACTCTCGTAAAGCTGTGAGCTTATTACGGGCCTTTTGATGTCCCGCCTTGCCTATAATCATCCGTAGTTGCTTACCTCCGTGCCCTTGTGCTTGTAGGGTTGCTTCTGAACTGATATTTTTACTTCCTTCCCAATGGCACTTTCTTTTATCCCCGAAACACTTATATGGTACCTTTAACTACCCCGACTCCTATTTGAATATATCTCAAGTATTATAATGACACTACTTCGAGGCTGAATTCTCTATGTTGGGGTCTACTTCATTTATCTTGCAAGATCTGCTGATTTGTCTGCAACTTCTTGTCTAGTCATGACTAGGCTCTTCCTGAATCAACTACTAACTACTCATTGGCCCATTCTCATATCCATATTCAGCGTAATCTTTCTTGGTTTATTTCCTTTTCTTAACTTACCTCACGTACTGGCTCCTTATCTATCTGTAAAGACCCGTAAAATTTTCCAGGAATTGGCCGTTATGCGACGCACTATGCGATCGCATAACGTGTATGCGGACCGCATAATGGTCGCATACCTGGGCAGGCCACTACTTAATTGGAGGACAACTATGCGGTCCAGAATGCGATCGCATTCTGGTTATGCGGACCGCATAGTGGTCGCATACCGACATAATGTGTTTTGATTTTAGCCCATTTTTGAGGACCATTCTGCGACCGGTCTGCGGACCACATGTCAGGAATGCGATCGCATTCCTGACCGCATTTCGCGTTGGGGCTCCAATTTTTCTAATTTTTCAACCCGACCCCTTCTTCAATAAAACACCCCAACCCTTCATTTAAACCTATTTTTTGAACAAAAGTAGAGAGAGGGAAGGAAGGGTTCTTGAGAGAGAAAGTCTTATCTTTATCAATTTGATTTTCAAAGTTACCCACGCCTTGAAATTTCGAGTAATTATCTTCATCTTCGTTCTTGCAGGTAAAATCCCCAACCCTTTTTCATTTGTTTTCAGATTTAGACAAAAAGGGGGTTCTCATGAATTGATTCTTGAAAATATAAGTTGAACCATACATGCATGTTCTTTAATATCTAAAATCTAGTAAGAGGAATTGGGTAGGAGTAAAGATTTGCAAAAGGAGCGGTTGATCACCTAAATAAGTTCGGATTGTATTTGTGAACTTCAATTCTAAGATATATGTGTTAACTTGTGAACTAGATTGACGGTACTAGGCTGTTTGGTGAATTGAAAGTAGAAGTTAAAAAGTGAAATTCGACTCCAGGTATGTATGGCTAACTTTAACCTTTGTAAAGTCACCTTGTTTGGTGTACGAGTAATTGGTATGCATTTCTTATGTGGACTATTTGTGAATTTTGTTTGCTTCACGGGTGTTAGGGAAAGATGGCCTTTCATGAATTGTTGTGACTTAAATTGTTATTGTTACTGTGAAATGATATTCGGGATGGCCTGAAGCCATGTGATTGAACTGTGAACTATTGTTGTTGTGTTAAATGTGAATGTCTGGTGGGATCGGGTTGCGCGCCGCAACACGAAGTTATAAGGTGTGGGTTGTGGTGATAAGGGTGGCCGAGGTAATAAGGGTGGAAAAGTGATCATATTCACTATTGAAATGAAAATGTATGAAACTCTTGAGTATGAAATGGTGTTGGAAGGGAAAAAAGAGAGATTGTGAAACTTGTTGGCTTTGGTTGTTCCTTCATGTGCATTTGATTGTTGATTCTATAACTGTTTGTTATTTGTGTATTGATTGAATTTACTTGGGGTAAAGTTTTTTCATACATACCAGTACAATTCAAATGTACTGACGTCCCTTTGCCGGGGGCGCTACATTCTTGTTATGATTGTAGGTGGTTCTATAGCAGGTACTCCAGTCCACCGACAGTAGCACCTCCTCCACTTTCCGTCAGCTGTATTGGTGAGCCCCTTTCCTCTTGGAGCCCTGCGTGGCTCATGCCGTTTTTTATCGCGGAGTCTTATTTTTGGTATTTGTGTAAGGTATAGCCGGAGCCTTGTTACCGGCAAGTATTGTAAAACTCTTTTGTATCCCTAGAGGCTTCGTAGACAGGAAATGTGGGTTATGTACTTATGTATTTTGTATTTGGGCAGTATAACTTGTAGACCACGTAAAGTAAGAATGTGTTTAATCATAAACGGCTATTTTATTGAATAATGGGTATAGAAATCCCGGGGTAACACGTGGGTTAGGAAAGGCACCCAGGTCCGCTTGACTGGGGCTACCCGGTCGAGCGCTGGTCGCGCCCCTCGGTTTTGGGGCATGACAAACTTGGTATCAGAGCCTAAGGTTTTAAAAGAGTCCTAGGATGTCTCGGAGCCATGTCTAGTAGAGCCCTTCTTATCGGTGTGTTGTCGACCACATCTATAAGTAGGGGGCTACATGGACATTTAGGAAAATTACCCCCTTCTTTGTTACTCTATATCGTGCGGTGAAGTGAAAACTGAAAGTATTTATGTCTAACTCGTGCTCTATTCCGAATTTTCAGTAATGGCACCTAAGAAGAGAGCTAGACTCAGCCTTGGGGCCAATGCCACCCCAAGTGTGGCTATGAACCATGTACCTGATACAGTGGGCGAGAGTGACTTCCCGATCTTGAATCCGTCTGGCCCATCTATCCTAGCTCGAAGTATTCCTGTTCCTGCTGCGGCAGAGGGTGCTACCATCCCTCCCGCTGATATTCCTGATCCTGATACAGTTCCAGCTTCCGGTCCCGGAGTTTCTGATGGGGACCTTAGAGGAGCCATCCATATGTTGATCCAGTTAGTGGCCGCTCAGGCCCAGAGATCTCATGATGCCCTTGCGTCCTCCAGTGGACAGGGAGATTCCGCCAGCTCCAGTGTCAACCAGTTTCTGCGGTTGGCCCCTCCAGAGTTCACAGGCACAGGCCCAGAGGCCGATCCGCAGGATTTCCTTGATGAAATGTATAAGACCCTTCGAGTGGTGAAGGCTTCGGAGACGGAGGGAGTTGAGTTGGCTTCATACAGGTTGAGGGGAGCAGCGTATTCGTTGTTCGAGATGTGGGAGGATTCCTGTGGGGAGGAAAGTCCTCCGGCTAGATGGGATGAGTTTGTAGATGCATTTATGGACCACTTCTTGCCTGCCGAGACAATGGCAGCCCGTGCCACTGAGTTTGAGGTCCTCAAGCAGGGCAGTATGAGTGTTTAGGAGTACCACATGGAGTTTGTGAGATTGTCCAAGTATGCTCCTCAGTTAGTGTCGACCATGGATGCTCGAGTTCGGCGATTTGTTCAGGGCCTTAGTCCTTTGGTGGTGAATGAGGCTGCTACAGTGGCCTTACACTCGGATACGAATTATGGAAAGATTGTGGGATTCTCTCAGGCCACAGAGGCTAGAAAGTTGAAGATACGGGTGGAAAGGGAGAGTAGCAGCAGGGCCCGATCAGTGGGTCACTCAGGGAGACCAGTTCAAGGGAGAGGGCCATCAGGGCCATCCCAGTCATATGCTCAGTCTTCAGCAAGCGCACCGCCATCTGTGCACAGTTATCAGCAGAGCAGTCACTTGAGACCAGGTTCAGGCAGTAGGACACCCCATCAGTCCGGTCGTCCACGAGGGAGATCACAGCAGCAGGGGAGGTCTCCATGCCCCAAGTGTGGGAGGTTCTATTCCGAGACTTGTTATTTGGATATCCCGGTGTGTTATAAATGCAGGGTGAGAGGTCACATCCAGCGGGACTGTCGTGCGCCCAGTCAGGGCATGGGTAGGGGATTTGCTCAGTCATCCGATTCTTCAGCCGCCACATCATTCGTGCGTCCTCCAGCTCCAGCAGGGCGTGGTGAAGTTAGGTGTGGAGCTCGCGATAGAGGTGGACCCACCCGATTTTATGCTTTGAGTAGTCGCCAGAGTGCAGAGGCTTCTCCAGATGTTGTTACAGGTATCTTGTCCATTCAGGCCATTGATTGTTATGCTCTAATTGATCCAGGGTCCTCTTTGTCTTATGTCACCCCATTCATTGCTTTAAGTTTTGGGATAGAACCCGAACAGCTTCATACGCCATTCTCCGTATCGACTCCGGTTGGCTTTTCTATTACGGTCGCGCGAGTTTATAGGAATTGTGTTGTCGTGGTATGTGGTCGAGTTACCACGGCCGATCTTATTGAGCTTGGAATGGTGGATTTTGATGTCATTATGGGAATGGACTGGCTTTATTCGTGCTTTGCTAAACTTGACTGCCGAACGAGAGTCATGAGACTCGAGTTCCCTAATGAGCCGGTTATTTAGTGGAAGGGAAATGGTGTGGTGCCGAAGGGTAGGTTTATTTCTTACCATAAGGCTTTGAAGATGATTAAGAAGGGGTGCATCTATCATTTGGTGCGGGTGGCGGACACCACTTCAGAAGTGTTTGTCCCTGAGTCCGTGCCAGTCGTGAATGAGTTACTTGAAGTGTTTCCGGATGAGCTTCCAAGGATTCCGCCAGATAGGGAGATTGATTTCGGGATTGATGTATTGCCAGATACGCAGCCAATATTTATTCCACCATACAGAATGGCACCAGCAGAGTTAAGGGAGTTAAAGGAGCAGCTGGAGGATTTATTAGAAAAGGGGTTCATTCGGCCGAGTGTGTCGCCGTGGGGCGCTCCGGTTCTTTTTGTCAGAAAGAAGGATGGGTCGCTCCGGATGTGTATTGATTATCGGCAGCTCAACAAAGTCACCATCAAGAATAAATATCCTTTGCCTCAGATAGATGATTTGTTCGACCAATTGCAAGGTGCAAGGTTCTTCTCCAAAATTGATCTACGGTCCGGGTATCACCAATTGAAGATCAGAGAGCAGGATATTCCTAAGACCGCTTTCAGAACTCGCTATGGTCACTTTGAATTCTTGGTCATATCCTTTGGGCTAACCAACGCCCCGGCAGCTTTCATGGATCTTATGAATCGGGTCTTCAAGCCATTTCTAGACTCCTTCGTGATTGTTTTCATTGATGGCATCCTTGTTTATTCGCGAAGCCGGGAGGATCATGCCGATCACCTCAGGGCAGTTCTGCAGACTCTTCGTCAGCACCAGTTGCATGCTAAATTTTCGAAATGTGAATTTTGGTTGGAGTCCGTTACCTTTCTGGGTCATGTTGTTTCCAGTGAAGGGATTCAGGTGGATCCCCAGAAGATTGCAGCAGTGAAAGATTGGCCTAGACCCACGACCCCGACGGAGATCCGTAGCTTCTTGGGTTTAGCAGGGTATTATCGGAGGTTTGTGGAGGGATTCTCTACCCTTGCCTCCTATTGACTAAGTTGACGCAGAAAGCAGTTAAGTTCCAATGGTCCGACGCTTGTGAGAAAAGTTTTTAGGAATTGAAATCGAGGTTGACCTCGGCGCCGATATTGACCTTGCCAGAAGGCACGAAAGGATTTATGGTTTATTGCGATGCCTCCAGGGTCGGTTTGGGGTGTGTATTGATGCAACATGGGAAGGTTATAGTGTATGCTTCAAGGCAACTCAAAAATCTCGAGAAGAATTATCCGCCGCATGATTTAGAGCTTGCGGCAGTTGTGTTTGCCTTGAAAATATGGTGGCATTATCTTTATGGGGTCCATGTGGATGTGTTCTCAGACCACAAGAGTCTCCAATATTTGTTCAAGAAAAAGGAGTTGAATTTATGGCAGCGACAGTGGTTAGAATTGCTCAAGGATTATGATATGAACATTTTGTACCATCCAGGGAAGGCGAATGTGGTGGCCGATGCTCTCAGTCGGAAGTCTATGGGTAGTTTGGCTCATTTGGGAGCAGATCAGAGGCCTTTGGCTCGGGAAGTTTATCAATTGGTCAGTCTGGGGGTTTGTATTTTGACCTCAGACGAGGGGAAAGTTATGGTGCATAATGGAGCAGAATCGTCACTTGTAGCGGAAGTCAAGGAAAAGCAGTTCATTGATCCACCATTGGCACGGATGAAGGAGGCAATTTTGAATAACAAGACTTCGGCATTTTCACTCAGCGGCGATGATGGTGTACTACGATGTCAATGTAGGCTATGTGTTCCAGATGTGGGTAATCTTCAGGAGAGGGTAATGGCGGAGGCTCATAATTCCAGGTATTCTGTGCACCCAGGTTCTACGAAAATGTATCATGATCTCAAGGAAATTTATTGGTGGAACGGTATGAAGAGGGGTGTGGCGGACTTTGTATCTAGATGTCCCAATTGTCAGCAAGTAAAAGCTGAGCATCGGCGGCCCGGTGGGTTAACTCAGCTTATGGAAATACCAATGTGGAAATGGGAGATGATCAACATGGACTTCGTGGTAGGGTTACCTCGCACTCAGCGCAAGTTCGACTCAATTTGGGTAATAGTTGATCGACTCACGAAATCAGCTCACTTCCTGCTAGTCAAGTCCACCGACACTGTAGAACATTATGCTCAGTTGTATATCAAGGAAATAGTAAGGCTTCATGGCACTCCACTTTCTATTATCTCAGATCGAGGGGCCCAGTTCACAGCTAATTTTTGGAAGAAATTTTAGCAAGGTTTGGGTACTCAGGTGAATCTCAGTACGGCTTTCCATCCGCAGACTGATAGTCAAGCGGAGCGGACTATTCAGACGCTTGAAGATATGTTGCGAGCTTGTGTCTTAGATTTCAAAGGTAATTGGGATGACCACTTGCCACTTATAGAATTTGCTTACAATAACAACTTTCATGCTAGTATTCGGATGGCCCCATTTGAGGCATTGTACGGAAGGAGGTGTAGGTCTCCGATTGGATGGTTCGAAGTGGGTGAAGCAGAATTGATAGGGCCAGATCTCGTGCACCGGGCTATGGAAAAAGTTAAAGTCATTCAGGAGAGGATGAAAACTGCTCAGAGTCGCCAGAAATCCTATGCGGACGTACCTCGAAGAGAATTGGAATTCCAAGTAGATGATTGGGTGTTCTTGAGGGTATCTCCTATGAAGGGAGTCATGCGATTTGGGAGGAAAGGGAAGTTGAGTNAAAAAGGAGCGGTTGATCACCTAAATAAGTTCGGATTGTATTTGTGAACTTCAATTCTAAGATATATGTGTTAACTTGTGAACTAGATTGACGGTACTAGGCTGTTTGGTGAATTGAAAGTAGAAGTTAAAAAGTGAAATTCGACTCCAGGTATGTATGGCTAACTTTAACCTTTGTAAAGTCACCTTGTTTGGTGTACGAGTAATTGGTATGCATTTCTTATGTGGACTATTTGTGAATTTTGTTTGCTTCACGGGTGTTAGGGAAAGATGGCCTATTTCATGAATTGTTGTGACTTAAATTGTTATTGTTACTGTGAAATGATATTCGGGATGGCCTGAAGCCATGTGATTGAACTGTGAACTATTGTTGTTGTGTTAAATGTGAATGTCTGGTGGGATCGGGTTGCGCGCCGCAACACGAAGTTATAAGGTGTGGGTTGTGGTGATAAGGGTGGCCGAGGTAATAAGGGTGGAAAAGTGATCATATTCACTATTGAAATGAAAATGTATGAAACTCTTGAGTATGAAATGATGTTGAAAGGGAAAAAGGAGAGATTGTGAAACTTGTTGGCTTTGGTTGTTCCTTCATGTGCATTTGATTGTTGATTCTATAACTGTTTGTTATTTGTGTATTGATTGAATTTACTTGGGGTAAAGTTTTTTCATACATACCAGTACAATTCAAATGTACTGACGTCCCTTTGCCGGGGGCGCTACATTCTTGTTATGATTGTAGGTGGTTCTATAGCAGGTACTCCAGTCCACCGACAGTAGCACCTCCTCCACTTTCCGTCAGCTGTATTAGTGAGCCCCTTTCCTCTCGGGGCCCTGTGTGGCTCATGCCGCCATTCATCGCGGAGTCTTATTTTTGGTATTTGTGTAAGGTATAGCCGGAGCCTTGTTACCGGCAAGTATTGTAAAACTCTTTTGTATCCCTAAAGGCTTCGTAGACAGGAAATGTGGGATATGTACTTATGTATTTTGTATTTGGGCAGTATAACTTGCACACCACGTAAAGTAAGAATGTGTTTAATCATAAACGGCTATTTCACTTGAATAATGGGTATAGAAATCACGGGGTAACACGTGGGTTAGGAAAGGCACCCAGGTCCGCTTGACTGGGGCTACCCGGTCGAGCGCCGGTCGCGCCCCTCGGTTTTGGGGCGTGACAAACTTTGTATTAGAGCCTAAGGTTTTTAAAAGAGTCCTAGGATGTCTCGGAGCCTTGTCTAGTAGAGCCCTTCATATCGGTGTGTTGTCGACCACATCTATAAGTAGGGAGCTACATGGACATTTAGGAAATTACCCTCTTCTTTGTTACTCTATATCGTGCAGTGAAGTGAAAAGTGAAAGTATTCATGTCTAACTCGTGCTCTGTTCTGAATTTTTTTCAGTAATGGCACCTAAGAAGAGAGCTAGACTCGGCCTTGGGGCCAATGCCACCCCAAGTGTGGCTATGAACCATGTACCTGATACAGTGGGCGAGAGTGACTTCCCGATCTTGAATCCGTCTGGCCCATCTATCCTAGCTCGAAGTATTCCTGTTCCCATTGCGGCAGAGGGTGCTACCATCCCTCCCGCCGATATTCCTGATCCTGATACAGTTCCAGCTTCCGGTCCCGGAGTTTCTGATGGGGACCTTAGAGGAGCCATCCATATGTTGACCCAGTTAGTGGCCGCTCAGGCCCAGAGATCTCATGATGCCCTTGCGTCCTCCAGTGGACAGGGAGATTCCGCCAGCTCCAGTGTCAACCAGTTTCTGCGGTTGGCCCCTCCAGAGTTCACAGGCACAGACCTAGAGGCCGATCTGCAGGATTTCCTTGATGAAATGTATAAGACCCTTCGAGTGATGAAGGCTTCGGAGACGGAGGGAGTTGAGTTGGCTTCATACAGGTTGAGGGGAGCAGCGTATTCGTGGTTCGAGATGTGGGAGGATTCCCGTGGGGAGGAAAGTCCTCCGGCTAGATGGGATGAGTTTGTAGATGCATTTACGGACCACTTCTTGCCTGCCGAGACAATGGCAGCCCCTCCCACTGAGTTTGAGGTCCTCAATCAGGGCAGTATGAGTGCTTAGGAGTACCACATGGAGTTTGTGAGATTGTCCAAGTATGCTCCTCAGTTAGTGTCGACCATGGATGCTCGAGTTCGGCGATTTGTTCAGGGCCTTAGTCCTTTGGTGGTGAATGAGGCTGCTACAGTGGCCTTACACTCGGATACGAATTATGGAAAGATTGTGGGATTCTCTCAGGCCACAGAGGCTAGAAAGTTGAAGATACGGGTGGAAAGGGAGAGTAGCAGCAGGGCCCGATCAGTGGGTCACTCAGGGAGACCAGTTCAAGGGAGAGGGCCATCAGGGCCATCCCAGTCATATGCTCAGTCTTCAGCAAGCGCACCGCCATCTGTGCACAGTTATCAGCAGAGCAGTCACTTGAGACCAGGTTCAGGCAGTAGGACACCCCATCAGTCCGGTCGTCCACGAGGGAGATCACAGCAGCAGGGGAGGTCTCCATGCCCCAAGTGTGGGAGGTTCTATTCCGAGACTTGTTATTTGGATATCCCGGTGTGTTATAAATGCAGGGTGAGAGGTCACATCCAGCGGGACTGTCGTGCGCCCAGTCAGGGCATGGGTAGGGGATTTGCTCAGTCATCCGATTCTTCAGCCGCCACATCATTCGTGCGTCCTCCAGCTCCAGCAGGGCGTGGTGCAGTTAGGGGTGGAGCTCGCGGTAGAGGTGGACCCAGCCGGTTTTATGCTTTGAGTGGTCGCCAGAGTGCAGAGGCTTCTCCAGATGTTGTTACAGGTATCTTGTCCGTTCAGGCCATTGATTGTTATGCTCTAATTGATCCAGGGTCCTCTTTGTCTTATGTCACCCCATTCATTGCTTTAAGTTTTGGGATAGAACCCGAACAGCTTCATACGCCATTCTCCGTATCGACTCCGGTTGGCTTTTCTATTACGGTCGCGCGAGTTTATGGGAATTGTGTTGTCGCGGTATGTGGTCGTGTTATCACGGCCGATCTTATCGAGCTTGGAATGGTGGATTTTGATGTGATTATGGGAATGGACTGGCTTTATTCGTGCTTTGCTAAACTTGACTGCCGAACGAGAGTCATGAGACTCGAGTTCCCTAATGAGCCGGTTATTGAGTGGAAGGGAAATGGTGTGGTGCCGAAGGGTAGGTTTATTTCTTACCTTAAGGCTTCGAAGATGATTAAGAAGGGGTGCATCTATCATTTGGTTCGGGTGGCGGACACCACTTCAGAAGTGTCTGTCCCCGAGTCCGTGCCAGTCGTGAATGAGTTTCTTGAAGTGTTTCCGGATGAGCTTCCAGGGATTCCGCCAGATAGGGAGATTGATTTCGGGATTGATGTATTGCCAGATACGCAGCCAATATATATTCCACCATACAGAATGGCGCCAGCAGAGTTAAGGGAGTTAAAGGAGCAGCTGAAGGATTTATTAGAAAAGGGGTTCATTCGGCCGAGTGTGTCGCCGTGGGGCGCTCCGGTTCTTTTTGTCAGAAAGAAGGATGGGTCGCTCCGGATGTGTATTGATTATCGGCAGCTCAACAAAGTCACCATCAAGAATAAATATCCTTTGCCTCAGATAGATGATTTGTTCGACCAATTGCAAGGTGCTAGGTTCTTCTCCAAAATTGATCTACGGTCCGGGTATCACCAATTGAAGATCAGAGAGCAGGATATTCCTAAGACCGCTTTCAGAACTCGCTATGGTCACTTTGAATTCTTGGTCATGTCCTTTGGGCTAACCAACGCCCCGGCAGCTTTCATGGATCTTATGAATCGGGTCTTCAAGCCATTTCTAGACTCCTTCGTGATTGTTTTCATTGATGACATCCTTGTTTATTCGCGGAGCCGGGAGGATCATGCCGATCACCTCAGGGCAGTTCTGCAGACTCTTCGTCAGCACCAGTTGCATGCTAAATTTTCGAAATGTGAATTTTGGTTGGAGTCCGTTACCTTTCTGGGTCATGTTGTTTCCAGTGAAGGGATTCAGGTGGATCCCCAGAAGATTGCAGCAGTGAAAGATTGGCCTAGACCCACGACCCCGACGGAGATCCGTAGCTTCTTGGGTTTAGCAGGGTATTATCGGAGGTTTGTGGAGGGATTCTCTACCCTCGCCTCCCCATTGACTAAGTTGACGCAGAAAGCAGTTAAGTTCCAATGGTCCGACGCTTGTGAGAAAAGTTTTCAGGAATTGAAATCGAGGTTGACCTCGGCGCCGATATTGACCTTGCCAGAAGGCACGGAAGGATTTGTGGTTTATTGCGATGCCTCCAGGGTCGGTTTGGGGTGTGTGTTGATGCAACATGGGAAGGTTATAGCGTATGCTTCAAGGCAACTCAAGAATCACGAGAAGAATTATCCGACGCATGATTTAGAGCTTGCGGCAGTGGCCTTGATATGTGGCATGTGTGCTCAGACCACAAGAGTCTCCAATATTTGTTCAAGCAAAAGGAGTTGAATTTAAGGCAGCGACGGTGGTTAGAATTGCTCAAGGATTATGATATGAACATTTTGTACCATCCAAGGAAGGCGAATGTGGTGGCCGACGCTCTCAGTCGGAAATCTATGGGTAGTTTGGCTCATTTGGGAGCGGATCAGGGGCCCTTGGCTCGGGAAGTTTATCAATTGGCCAGTCTGGGGGTTTGTATTTTGACCTCAGACGAGGGGAAAGTTATGGTGCATAATGGAGCAGAATCGTCACTTGTAGCGGAAGTCAAGGAAAAGCAGTTCATTGATCCAGCATTGGCACAGATGAAGGAGGCAGTTTTGAATAACAAGACTTCGGCATTTTCACTCGGCGGCGATGATGGTGTATTGCGATGTCAAGGTAGGCTATGTGTTCCAGATGTGGGTAATCTTCGGGAGAGGGTAATGGCGGAGGCTCATAATTCCAGGTATTCTGTGCACCCAGGTTCTACGAAAATGTATCATGATCTCAAGGAAATTTATTGGTGGAACAGTATGAAGAGGGGTGTGGCGGACTTTGTATCTGAATGTCCGAATTGTCAGCAAGTAAAAGCTGAGCATCAGCGGCCCGGTGGGTTAACTCAGCTTATAGAAATACCAATGTGGAAATGGGAGATGATCAACATGGACTTCGTGGTAGGGTTACCTCGCACTCAGCGCAAGTTCGACTCAATTTGGGTAAAAGTGGATCGACTCACGAAATTAGCTCACTTCTTGCAAGTCAAGTCCACCGACACTGCAGAACAGTATGCTCAGTTGTATATCAAGGAAATAGTAAGGCTTCATGGCACTCCACGTTCTATTATCTCAGATCGAGGGGCCCAGTTCACAGCTAATTTTTGGAAGAAATTTCAGCAAAGTTTGGGTACTCAGGTGAATCTCAGCACGGCTTTCCATCCGCAGACTGATGGTCAAGCGGAGCGGACTATTCAGACGCTTGAAGATATGTTGCGAGCTTGTGTCTTGGATTTCAAAGGTAATTGGGATGATCACTTGCCACTTATAGAATTTTCTTACAATAACAGCTTTCATGCTAGTATTTAGATGGCCCCATTTGAGGCATTGTACGGAAAGAGGTGTAGGTCTCCGATTGGATGGTTCGAAGTGGGTGAAGCAGAATTGATAGGGCCAGATCTCGTGCACCAGGCTATGGAAAAAGTTAAAGTCATTCAGGAGAGGATGAAAACTACTCAGAGTCGCCAGAAATCCTATGCGGACGTACGTCGAAGAGAATTGGAACTCCAAGTAGATGATTGGGTGTTCTTGAGGGTATCTCCTATGAAGGGAGTCATGCGATTTGGGAGGAAAGGGAAGTTGAGTCCTAGATATGTCGGGCCGTATCGGACCGCTCAAAGGATAGGGCAAGTGGCTTATAGGCTGGAATTGCCCCCTGAAATGTCATTAGTGCACCCGGTGTTCCATGTGTCTATGTAAAAGAAAGTGGTTGGAGATCCATCCACCATCGTGCCAGATGAGACTATCGAGGTTAATGAAGAGTTATCATATGAAGAAATTCCGGTTGCTATTCTTGATATGCAAGTCCGTAAATTGAGAAATAAGGAAATTGCTTCAGTTAAAGTATTATGGCGAAGTCCATGAGTTGAGGAAGCCACGTGGGAAGCGGAAAATGAAATGAAAGAAAAATATCCCCACCTGTTTGAGCAAGTCTAGTAGTGATCGTGCGAACTCCTATCTCTAAGCAAACTGATGTTGTGTTCAATTTGGTGCAAAGATACCCCATTTTCCCCTAAATGCTTTACTATTGTAACTCCTCAAGTCGTGCAAGAATTGTATGTGTTGTGATTATTTGAGTCATGTGCAACCCCTTTTGGTAAATGAAAGTTTTGTAAAAACTCATGTGATAAGTGAATGACTAATAGTAGTGTATATTGGTAATGATTAATTGAAATGCATATAGTGTATTGAAGTGGTTGAATTGTATGGGACTCATTGAGGTGACCAAATTATGTGCAAGAATGTGACAAGTGATTGAATATGTACAACTGTTGAGGTAATGAATTGTATACCAGTTGTAGGAATAACATGGATTGTGTAATGGTGCTTGAAAATATGTTTCGGGGGCTCTCTGACAGGTAGATATGTCTAATTACAAAGGAGACTCTGGAAAAATTTTCTAAAAATCTGGGAGTTAGTGAAAAATTGGGAGTTTGCATATCATGTTTTCAAAACAAACTGATTTCCAAAATCCTCATTCGAGGACGAATGATTTTAAGTGGGGGAGGATGTAAAGACCCGTAAAATTTTCCAGGAATTGGCCGTTATGCGACGCACTAAGCGATCACATAACGTGTATGCGGACTGCATAATGGTCGCATACCTGGGCCGGCCACTGCTCAATTGGAGGACAACTATGCGGTCCAGAATGCGATCGCATTCTGGTTATGCGGACCGCGTAGTGGTCGCATACCGACACAGTGTGTTTTGATTTTAGCCCATTTTTTAGGACCATTCTGCGGCCGGTCTGCGGACCGCATGTCAAGAATGCGATCGCATTCCTGACCGCATTCCGTGTCGGGGCTCCAATTTTTCTAATTTTTCAACCCGACCCCTTCTTCAATAAAACACCCCAACCCTTCATTTTAACCCATTTTCTGAACAAAAGTAGAGAGAGGGAAGGGAGGGTTCTTGAGAGAGAAAGTCTCATCTTTATTAATTTGATTTTCAAAGTCACCTAGGCCTGGAGATTTTGAGTAATTATCTTCATCTTCGTTCTTGCAGGTAAAATCCCCAACCCTTTTTCATTGGTTTTCAGATTTAGACAAAAGGGGGTTCTCATGAATTGATTCTTGAAAATATAAGTTAAACCATGCATGCATGTTCTTTAATATCTGAAATCTAGTAAGAGGAATTGGGTAGGAGTAAATATTTGCAAAAGGAGCGGTTGATCACCTAAATAAGTTCGGATTGTATTTGTGAACTTCAATTCTAAGATATATGTGTTAACTTGTGAACTAGATTGACGGTACTAGGCTGTTTGGTGAATTGAAAGTAGAAGTTAAAAAGGAAAATTCGACTCCAGGTATGTATGGCTAACTTTAACCTTTGTAAAGTCACCCTGTTTGGTGTACGAGTAATTGGTATGCGTTTCTTATGTGGACTATTTGTGAATTTTGTTTGCTTCACGGGTGTTAGGGCAATATGGCCTATTTCATGAATTGTTGTGACTTAAATTGTTATTGTTACTGTGAAATGATATTCAGGATGGCCTGAAGCCATGTGATTGAACTGTGAACTATTGTTGTTGTGTTAAATGTGAATGTCCAATGGGATCGGGTTGCGCGCCGCAACACGAAGTTATAAGGTGTGGGTTGTGGTGATAAGGGTGGCCAAGGTAATAAGGGTGGCCGAGGTAATAAGGGTGGAAAAGTTATCATATTCACTATTGAAATGAAAATGTATGGAACTCTTGAGTATGAAATGGTGTTGGAAGGGAAAAAGGAGAGATTGTGAAACTTGTTGGCTTTGGTTGTTCCTTCATGTGCATTTGATTGTTGATTCTATTACTGTTTGTTATCTGTGTATTGATTGATTTTACTTAGGGTAAAGTTTGTTCATACATACCAGTACAATTCAAATGTACTGACGTCCCTTTGCCGGGGGCGCTACATTCTTGTTATGATTGTAGGTGGTTCTATAGCAGGTACTCCAGTCCACCGACAGTAGCACCTCCTCCACTTTCTGTCAGCTGTATTGGTGAGCCCGTATCCTCTCGGGGCCCTGCGTGGCTCATGCCGCCTTTCATCCCGGAGTCTTATTTTTGGTATTTGTGTAAGGTATAGCCGGAGCCTTGTGTCACGACCCAACCCCGGTCGTGATGGCGCCCAACACACTGCTAGGCAAGCCCGACCATTTAGACAACCTTGACCGATTAATCACAGAGGATAAATAAATATTCACAACTAATATACAAAATTAAATGCGGAATTTCTGAAATAATTTCTAACATTCGAAACCCCAAAATAAAAATACTGATCAGCCCACAGAATCTGGTGTCACGAACATGAGCCTCTAATACAGAATATTCACCTATCACAAGTCTATCTAGGAAAAATGCGAACAAAAGGATAAAGATAGATGGGAGAGATCAAGGCTTCGAACGCCATGCAGCTACCTCGATACTCCCGGATACTGCTGCTCAGCTAAACAAATCCTCACTCACCCTGTGGTGTACCTGGATCTGCACACAAGGTGCAGGAAGTATTGTGAGTACTTCCAACCCATAAAGTAATAAATATAAATAATGTCCGAGGATAATAAATCCCAAATAAATACAAGGTAAAGCTATAAATACAGTAAAACAGCAAAGACAATTATAATAATACCACAACAGATAAAGAATAAATGACAATTAAAATATGCAATGTAACACATAAATCGGTACTCTCCAGTACCCCGCTGCGGCGTGCAGCCCACTCCATTTATTTAACGTCGACGGCGCTCACTGGGGGTGTGCAGACTCCGAGAGGGGACCCTTACGGCCCAAGCGCAATAATAAGCCATATCGTGGCATCAAACAGGCCCTCAGCCTCATATCAATATCAATGTCATACCACTGTAGCGTGCAGTCCGGTCCCATACTCAGTCCAAAATCACATAAGCCTTTCGGCACAATAATATAAAAATATTCAGCCCAAACTTCATTTAAAAATATTACTTTAGTTTCTACTTTTAGAAAAATTGCTGAGTTTACAAAAACAGTGTTAAATACCAGGACTGAGTTCAATATCTAGAAATATGGTAAGAAACCAGTAAAAATAATCCCTGGAGGATTCAAGTAGTTGGCACGAAGCCCAATTATGACAATTAATCCATTTTTATAAGGATATCACAAAACTACAATCAATTAGGTAGTAATTTTATTAAGCGGGACGGACCAAGTCACAATCCCCGACGGTGCTCTACCCCACGCCCGTTATCCGGCGTGCAAGTCACCTCACATAGCACTACATTGTGCAAATTCGGGGTTTCAAACCCTCAACACAACATTTACATTTATTACTAACCTCAAGCTGGCCAAAGTCCTAGCTTGCTATGCCCTTGCCTTTCTAATTAACCTCCTCGCGCGTCGAATCTGACCAAAACCACAACGAATACGTCACAATATGCTAATGGGACAATACCCAATTGAAAATAATCGAAAAATAGATAAATTCCCGAAATTAGCAAAAACCCGAGCCCCGGGCCCACTTCTCGAAAATCAGAAAATTTACCATCAACGGATTCCTTATCTCGCCACGAGTCTATACATACCAAAAACTCTCAAATCGGACCGCAAATAGCCCCTCAAATCCCAAATTTAGAATTTCAATCTCAAGCCCTAACTTCTTACAATTTGGCTAAATTCTCAAGGATTTCAAGGATGATTCTACCATATAATCATGTTTTTAACTCCTAAAACTTACCTCCAACAATTCCCAGTCGAAACCCGCTTCAAATGCTCCCAAGTAGCTCTCAAAGTGCTCAAAAATGGTGGAAAATGGGTTTGGGGTCGCGGATGAACTGTTTTTAACATTCTGCCCGGGCACTGTAGCTAACACTATGCGATCGCATCCAAGCTCCTGCGATCGCATAGCACAAATTTTCCAGGCCTCCAAAATAACCTATGCGATCGCAACTGAACCTCTGCGATCGCAATGCACCATCCAACGACACTGTGCGATCGCAACACTTCTCATGCGATCGCATAGCACAACCAAACAGCCCCTATAATTCCTTCTATGCGATCGCTATGCGATCGCATAGAGCAAAATTGCTCTGCACTGACTGCTGCATTTTTGCAGCATTTTCAAACTTCAAAAATTCCCGTTAGCCATCCGAAATCCCACCGAGGCCCCCGAGACCTCAATCAAAAGCATCAACGCATCCTAAAACGTCATTCAAACTTGCTCCAATCATCAAAACACCTCAAACAACACCAAAACCACCAAATTACATCGGATTCAAGCCTAAGTTCGTTTAAAAATTCCAAAACACGCATTCGATCAAAAACCTACCCAAAACACGTCTGAATGACCTGAAATTTTGCACACATATCCCAAATCACCTAACGAAGCTACAGCAACTCTCGGAATTCCATTCCGACTCCTGGATCAAAGTTTCACCTATCAATCGGAAATCGCCAAAATACTAACTTCGCCAATTCAAGCCTAATTCTACACCGGACCTCCGAAATTACTTGCGATCACACTCCTAAGTCACAAATCATCCCCCGAAGCTAACCGAATCATCGGAATTCATATTCGAGCCCTCTAACACATAAGTCAACGTCCGGTTGACTTTTCCAAAGCAAACCTTCCTTAAAGAGACTAAGTGTCTCATTTCCTTCTAGAACCAATCCAAATCAGTTTATTCACACCAAACATTGATAATGAAGCATAAAGATATAGAAAATGGGGAAAACGGGGTGGTAACACACGTGATGACGGGTTGGGTCGTCACATCCTCCCCAACTTAAACAAACGCTCCTCCTCGAGCGAGTCAAGAAACATACCTGAAGTCTCAAATAGGTGGGGGTATCTGCTCCGCATCTCCCGCTCGGTCTCCCAGGTAGCCTCCTCCACGGGCCGACCTCTCCACTGCACCTTCACCGAAGCAACATCCTTTGACCTCAACTTCCGAACCTGACGATCCAAAATGGCTGCTGGCTCTACATCATAAGTCAAGTCACCCTCCAGCTGAACTGTACTGAAATCTAGAACATGGGACGGGTCCCCAATGTACTTCCGGAGCATAGAAACATGAAAAACTGGATGCACGCCCGACAAGATGGGTGGCAAGGCAAGCTCATAAGCCACCTCCCCGATCCTCCTAAGTACCTCAAAAGGCCCAATGAACCGCGGACTTAGCTTCCCTTTCTTTCCGAATCTCATAACACCCTTTGTGGGTGAAACCTTCGGTAAGAATTTCTCACCAATCATATACGATACATCTCGGACCTTCCTGTCTGCATAACTCTTCTGTCTCGACTGTGCTGTACGGAGTCTCTCCTGAATCACCTTCACCTTCTCCAATGCATCCTGAACCAAATCTGTCCCCAACAATCTAGCTTCCCCGGGCTCGAACCAACTAATTGGAGATCTACACCGCCTCCCTTACAAGGCCTCAAACGGTGCCATCTGAATGCTGGACTGATAGCTATTGTTGTAGGCAAACTCTGCAAGCGGTAGAAACCGATCCCATGACCCTCCAAAATCAATAACACAGGCGCGTAACATATCCTCCAATATCTGAATGGTGCGCTCGGACTGCCCGTCCGTCTGAGGGTGGAAGGCTGTGCTCAACTGTACCTGTGTACCCAACTCTCGCTGAACAGCCTGCCAAAATTGAGAGGTGAACTGAGTGCCCCGATCTGATATGATGGAAACGGGGACACCATGCAACCGAACAATCTCCCGAATGTAAATCTCTGCCAGCCGCTCTGAAGAATAAGTAGTGCAAACCGGAATGAAGTGCGCGGACTTGGTCAGCCTGTCTACAATCACCCAAATAGCGTCAAATTTCTTCAAAGTCCGTGGGAGTCCGGTAACAAAATCCATACGTGATCCTCTCCCACTTCCACTCAGGAATAACCATCTGCTGATGTAAGCCACCCGGTCTCTGATGCTCATATTTCACTTGCTGACAATTAAGACACCGGGCTACATACTCCACAATATCTCTCTTCATCCTCCGCCACCAATAGTGCTGTCTAAGATCCTGATACATCTTCGCGGCACCCGGATGAATGGAATACCGCGAGCTATAGGCCTCTTCCAATATCAACTCCCGAAGCCCATCCACGTTGGGTACGCAAATCCGGCTCTGCATCCTCAACACACCATCGTCTCAAATGGTCACATCCCTGGCATCATCATGCTAAACCCTATCCCTAAGGACAAGCAAATGCGGATCCTCATACTGACACTCCTTGATACGGTCATACAAGGAAGATCGAGAAACCACACAAGCTAACACCCGACTACGCTCTGAAATATCTAATCTCACAAATCGATTGGCCAAGGTCTGAACCTCAACTGCAAATGGCCTCTCCTCAACTGGAATGTATGCTAAACTCCCCATACTCACCGACTTCCGGCTCAAAGCATCGGCCACTACATTGGCCTTTCCCGGGTGATACAGAATAGTAATGTCATAATCCTTATGTAACTCCAACCATCTACGCTCCCTCAAATTAGATCCTTTTGCTTGAACAAATGCTGAAGACTGCGATGATCAGTGAATACCTCACAGGATACGCCATACAAGTAATGCCTCCAAATCTTCAGTGCATGAACTATAGCAGCTAGCTCCAAATCATGAACGGGGTAGTTCTGCTCATGGGGCTTCAATTGACGAGAAGCATACGCAATAACTCTACCCACCTGCATCAAAGCACAACCAATCCCAACTCTCGAAGCATCGCAATATACCGTATAAGATCCTGAAGCTGATGGCAAGACTAACACTAGAGCTGTGATCAAAGCCGTCTTGAGCTTCTGAAAGCTCTCCTCACACTCGTCCGACCATACAAATGAGACACCCTTCTGAGTCAACTTGGTCAAGGCGATGCAATAGAGGAAAAACCGTGCACAAACCGGCGATAGTAACCTGCCAACCCAAGGAAGCTGCGAATCTCTGTGGCTGAGGTCGGTCTAGGCCAACTCTGCACCGCCTCTATCTTCTCTGGGTCAACCTAAATGCCCTCACTGGACACCACATGTCCCAAGAAAGCCACTGAACCGAGCCAGAACTCATAATTGGAGAACTTTGCATAAAGCCTCTCCTCCCTTAATCTCTGCAACACAACCCGCAAATGCTGCGCGTGCTCCTCCTGACTACGCGAGTATTCCAGGATATCATCAATGAATACTATGACAAATGAATCCAGATAAGGCCGGAATACACTGTTCATCAGATGCATGAACGCTGCTGGGGCATTGGTCAGCCCGAAAGACATGACAAGAAATTCATAGTGATCGTATCTAGTCCTGAAAGTAGTCTTATGAATATCTGAATCCCTGATCTTCAGCTGGTGATAACCCGAACGGAGATCAATCTTGGAGAACACCCTCGCTCCATGAAGCCGGCCATACAAATCATCAATGCGAGGTAGGGATACTTGTTCTTAATTGTTACCTTGTTCAATTGCCTATAGTCGATGCACATTCTCATTGTGCCATCCTTCTTCTTCACAAACAGAAGTGGTGCACCCCAAGGTGACACACTAGGCCGAATAAACCCCTTATCCAGGAGCTCTTGAAGCTGCTTCTTCAATTCTTTCAACTCTGCTGGTGCCATACGATATGGTGGAATAGAAATGGGCTGAGTGCCCAGCACCAGGTCAATACCAAAATCAATATCCATATCCGGCGACATGCCCGACAGGTCTGCAGGAAACACATCGGGAAACTCCCTCACAATGGGAACAGACTCAATGCTAGGAGTCTCAGCTCCCACATCTCTCACAAACGCCAAATAGGAAAGACAACCCTTCCCAACCATACGCTGGGCCTTCAAGAAAGAAATAAATCTGTTAGGAATATAGTCAGTCATACCACGTCACTCGATCCGCGGTACACCCGGCATAGCCAAAGTGACTGTCTTAGCATAACAGTCTAGAATAGCTTGACACGGAGATAACTAGTCCATGCCCAGGATAACATCGAAGTCTACCATGCTCAATAGCAATAAATCAACTCGGGTCTCCAGACCCCCAATAGTCACCAAACATGACCAGAATACGTGGTCTACAACAATAGTGTCGCCTACCGGGGTAGATACATGAACAGGTAAGGCAAGACACCCTCGGGATGTACCCAAATGATGAGCAAAATATGAAGACACATATGAATAGGTAGAACCGGAATCAAATAATACTGAGGCGTCTCTGTGACAGACTGAAACAATACCTGTAATGACCGCGTTTGAAGCAATGGCATCTGTCCTACCCGACATAGCGTAGAAACGAGCCTGGCCACCACCTGATCGATCTCCACCTTTGGGACGACCCCTGGCTGCCTGATCTCAACCCTTTGCTGACTGGGCGGGTGATGAAGTAACTAGAGCAGAAGTCGAGGGCTGACCCCTTTGCTGATGCTGTCTGCCACGAAGGCGAGGGCACTGCCTCCTCATGTGACCATACTCTCCGCACTCATAACAGCTGCCCGGTACTGGAGATGGGGACTGACGGAAACCCCTCGCACCGGAGTGACTAGCAGATGCACTCGGTGCGGAAGAACCCTGAACTAATGGGGAATGAGATGAACTCTGAGCTGGGAGGGTGCTAAGTGAAGACTGACCTGCTGGGGCCCATGATGACCACGGCCTGAAGATCCCCCACGATACTCTGGACGAGCTGACTGAGCAGGCCTGAAAGAGCGACCTCTACCCTGCTGGAACTGACCCCTCGAAGGAGCACCACTGTAACTGCCCGATCCACGAGGCCTCTTAGCCTCCCTCTCCTCTCGCTCTCTACGACGGACTGACTCAATCTCACGAGCAATGTCTACCACCTCCTCAAACGTAGCACCCAGTACTCTCTCTAGTCATGAGAATACGGAGATGGTAGTTAAGACCATCCACAAATCTCCTGATCCTCTCACGATCTGATGGAACCATCCAAGTAGCATGACGAGCCAGCTGGGAAAACCTCATCTCGTACTGAGTCACTGTCATATCTCCCTGTGTCAACCACTCAAACTGCCTACGCAACTCTTCCCTACGGGACTGAGGTATATACTTCTCCAGAAAAAGAGCTGAGAACTGCTGCCAAGTCAGAGGTGCTGCACCGGCAGGCCTACGCCTCTCAAAGTCCTCCCACCAAGTAAGAGCATCCCCCGTGAACTGAAAAGTAGTAAATGCCACACCACTCGACTCAAGGATCCCTACCGTACGGAGCATACGCTGGCATCTATCAAGAAAACTCTGGGCATCCTCGCCCTCAGCACCACCGGATGTCGGCGGCTGGAGTCTACCAAACCTCTCGAGACGACGCTGCTCATCTTCTGGCATAGCTGGAACCACAAAACCCTGAGCTGGTGCAACCTGCTGAGCTGGAGGTGCCTCCGGTGTCTGTAGCCCCTGCACTCCCTGCGCAGGTGTGCGGGCATCGGGGGTCTGATTGCCTCCCCCGGTCTGTGAAGTAGCTGCTGCTGTTGTGGTGGCTGAAACTGCCTGAGCCAAGCCAGTACAGACCGTCAAGATCTGTGCCAAGGTCTCTTGAAGACCCGGAATCACAATAGGCACAGGTGGTGCTTGAGCAGGTGCTGCTGGAGTCTCCACCGCTGGAGCCTGATCCTGAGCTGGGGCAATTATCGGATTAGCAGGTACTGCCCCGGCTACTCTAACCCTGCCACGACCACGACCGCGTCCACGGCCTCTGGCGGCCTCAGTAAGTCGCACTGGTGGTCGTCTGTCGCGTTCAGTAGCTCGTGTACTCACCATCTGAGAGAGAGTAGAAATAATAAAGATTTAGTTCACAGTTCAACAAAGCCGCACGACAAGAGTTTCAAGAATATAAAGTATTTCCTAAAGGTTCTGCAGCCTCTCGAGGATAAGTACAAACGTCTCCGTACCGATCCACGAGACTCTACTAAACCGGCTCATGACTCGCGAGACCAAGTAACCTAGGCTCTGATACCACCTTGTCACGACCCAACCCCGATCGTGATGGCGCCCAACACACTGCTAGGCAAGCCCGACCATTTAGACAACCTTGACCGATTAATCACAGAGGATAAATAAATATTCACAACTAAAATACCAAATTAAATGCGGAATTTCTGAAATAATTTCTAACATTCGAAACCCCAAAATAAAAATACTGATCAGCCCACAGAATCTGGTGTCACGAACATGAGCCTCTAATACAGAATATTCACCTATCACATGTCTATCTAGGAAAAATGCGAACAAAAGGATAAAGATAGATGGGAGAGATCAAGGATGCGAACGCCATGCAGCTACGTCGATACTCCCAGATACTGCTGCTCAGCTAAACAAATCCTTACTCACCATGTGGTGTACCTGGATCTGCACACAAGGTGCAGGGAGTATTGTGAGTACTTCCAACCCAGAAAGTAATAAATATAAATAATGTCCGAGGATAATAAATCGCAAATAAATACAAGGTAAAGCTATAAATACAGTAAAACAGCGAAGACAATTATAATAATACCACAACAGATAAAGAATAAATGACAATTAAAATATGCAATGCAACACATAAACCGGTACTCTCCAGTACCCCGCTGCGGCGTGCAGCCCGCTCCATTTATTTAACGTCGACGGCGCTCACTGGGGGTGTGCAGACTCCGGGAGGGGCCCCTTACGGCCCAAGCGCAATAATAAGCCATATCGTGGCATCAAACAGGCCCTCGGCCTCATATCAATATCAATGTCATACCACTGCGGCGTGCAGTCCGATCCCATACTCAGTCCAAAATCACATAAGCCTTTCGGCACAATAATATAAAAATATTCAGCCCAAACTTCATTTAAAAATATTACTTTAGTTTCTACTTTTAGAAAAATGGCTGAGTTTACAAAAACAGTGTTAAATACCAGGACTGAGTTCAATATCTAGAAATATGGTAAGAAACCAGTAAAAATAATCCCTGAAGGATTTAAGTAGTTGGCACGAAGCCCAATTATGACAATTAATCCATTTTTATAAGGATATCACAAAACTACAATCAATTAGGTAGTAATTTTATTAAGCGGGACGGACCAAGTCACAATCCCCGACGGTGCTCTACCCCACGCCCGTTATCCGGCATGCAAGTCACCTCACATAGCACTACATTGTGCAAATTCGGGGTTTCAAACCCTCAACACAACATTTACATTTATTACTAACCTCAAGCTGGCCAAAGTCCTAGCTTGCTATGCCCTTGCCTTTGAAATTAACCTCCTCGCGCGTCGAATCTGACCAAAACCACAACGAATATGTCACAATATGCTAATGGGACAATACCCAATCGAAAATAATCGAAAAATAGATAAATTCCCGAAATTAGCAAAAACCCGAGCCCCGGGCCCACTTCTCGAAAATCAGAAAATTTGCCATCAACGGATTCCTTATCTCGCCACAAGTCTATACATACCAAAAACTCTCAAATCGGACCACAAATAGCCCCTCAAATCCCAAATTTAGAATTTCAATCTCAAGCCCTAATTTCTTACAATTTGGCTAAATTCTCAAGGATTTCAAGGATGATTCTACCATATAATCATGTTTTTAACTCCTAAAACTTACCTCCAACAATTCCCAGTCGAAACCCGCTTCAAATGCTCCCAAGTAGCTCTCAAAGTGCTCAAAAATGGTGGAAAATGGGTTTGGGGTCGCGGATGAACTGTTTTTAACATTCTGCCCGGGCACTGTAGCTAACACTATGCGATCGCAAGCTCCTGCGATCGCATAGCACAAATTTTCCAGGCCTCCAAAATACCCTATGCGATCGCAACTGAACCTCTGCGATCGCAATGCACCATCCAATGACACTGTGCGATCGCAACACTTCTCATGCGATCGCATAGCACAACAAAACAGCCCCTATAATTCCTTCTATGCGATCGCATAGAGCAAAATTGCTCTGCACTGACTGCTGCATTTCTGCAGCATTTTCAAACTTCAAAAATTCCCGTTAGCCATCCGAAATCCCACCGAGGCCCCCGAGACCTCAACCAAAAGCATCAACGCATCCTAAAACGTCATTCAAACTTGCTCCAATCATCAAAACACCTCAAACAACACCAAAACCACCAAATTACATCGGATTCAAGCCTAAGTTCATTTAAAAATTCCAAAACACGCATTCGATCAAAAACCTACCCAAAACACGTCTGAATGACCTGAAATTTTGCACACATATCCCAAATCACCTAACGAAGCTACAGCAACATTCGGAATTCCATTCCGACTCCCGGATCAAAGTTTCACCTATCAATCGGAAATCGCCAAAATACTAACTTCGCCAATTCAAGCCTAATTCTACACCGGACCTCCGAAATTACTTCCGATCACACTCCTAAGTCAAAAATCATCCCCCGAAGCTAACCGAATCATCGGAATTCATATCCGAGCCCTCTAACACATAAGTCAACGTCCGGTTGACTTTTCCAAAGCAAACCTTCCTTAAAGAGACTAAGTGTCTCATTTCCTTCTAGAACCAATCCAAATCAGTTTATTCACACCAAACACTGATAATGAAGCATAAAGTAAAGTAAGAATGTTTGGTGTTTATTCACACCGTCCAAATCAGTTTATTCACATCAGTGTTTGGTGTTTATTCACACCAAACACTGATAATGTATTTGGGCAGTATAACTTGCAGACCACGTAAAGTAAGAATGTGTTTAATCATAAACGGCTATTTCACTTGAATAATGGGTATAGAAATCACGGGTAACACGTGGGTTAGGAAAGGCACCCAGGTCCGCTTGACTGGGGCAACCCGGTCGAGCGCCGGTCGCGCCCCTCGGTTTTGGGGCGTGACACTATCAATAACATCCGGGCAGGAACCCTTACTTCCTTTTCTTGACGTCTTACTTACATAACGTTCTAGAATGGTAGCATATCTGTAGGATTTGGATAAGTTCAACTTTCTCATTTTTATCGCATTCTTCCTTTATCATTCCATATTCCCCCCTTTAGGGGAGTACTAAGACTTGGAGCTACGACGACCTGCCTATAGATGTTTTTCCTCTCCACCTTTGGCATCCTTTCGCATCATCGATGACCCTTACTCGCCTTGCAGTACTCCTTCTGTACCAAGGATAACAAAATTCCTCACTCGCAATGGTGGCACTTAGTGTAATTGGCACATATAGTCCCTTAAGCTTAACTTTGCTCACATTGCTTGCTTTAGGAAAGCGTTTTCCTGAATGACCATTCTCTGAATTCATCATGGATCTTCTTCTGTTGTCCATTCTATTACTGCCGGAATGCAATATGAAATTCTCATGATGCTGACTATTATCAAATCACTCAGTTCCTAATTTATGTTTACCTTACCTTGTTCACCAGCCCATACTGATTTCTATTACCTTAGGGTCTAACTTTTCCTTCTGACAGCCACGTTGTAGTTACGAACTTATTTCTTGAAATGAGGATGCAACTTTATCGCCTATACTCTTTTGTTGTCTCTAGGCCTTGCACCTCTCATTTTTTTCCTTTCCTTGATTATAGACTATGTAATACTGTCATTTCATTTTATTTTTCCACCGTTGTCATCCATGTATCACATCTTACTCATAATACTTCATTAACTCTCTTCTTATTTCCCGCGAACATTTATGTCTATCACTTTATTCTGAAAATGCGAACAAGATATTCTTTTGCTCTTAGCTCCCCTTGCTTCATCCATTAGCTCTTCGAGTTGCCTAACATTCTCCCTCTACTATGGACGGGAGCCATACTAAGATAATATTTATCCCTTCCAGGCTTCCAGTACCCATCTTTGTAGTACCCATATCTAGCTATACTATTTTAAAGCGCACCTTCTGGTTGTCTCACAAGGAGATTTATTAGCATATTAGAACTGTCCTTCGGAAATGTCAACTAACGCAAACAATCCATTCACCATTTTGGGTCACTTTGACCCCAGCCGGATCTTGATATCCGTCCTTCTCTTATATTACTTCTTCATTGTTGAAGGTAACTCAAAAGGCTAATATCTTTCTTCCTGAATGATAAATAACGATAATCTGCATTAACTGGGTACCTCGTACCCTTCTTCACCTTGCTTCTTTTACTTGCTGAAACATATGCCTTCCTTCCGATTTTGTAAGACTAGATAAGTATTCTCTCCTTAAAGCTCCTTATCAAGAACCTTACACCTCTTAGTACATGCATGATCTGCTAAAGACCTCACATTTACTCCCCATAAGCATGACGCAAAATCGAGTTCCTCTGACTCAATACTTCCACAGCTATATCTCTTACCAACTGTCTTTCCGAATAAAGACATCGTTGTATTACGAATAAGATAGAGTTTAGAAAATTTAGTTCTTACAACTGAGCTCTACCACACGATCTAGAGTAAGAAGAAAGAGTGAAAGTCCTAAATGCCCTGTAGCCTCCTGCTTATAAGTGTGGTGCACGACACACCCATAAAAAAGACTCTACAAGACACGACTTGTAGACTTCCTAGGACAGAACTGCTCTGATACCACTTTTGTCACGCCCTGAACCTGGGGGCGAGACCGGCACCCAGTGCCTCACCTATCCTCTCGTACCAACTTAATACTAAGGGAATCTAAGCATATGATATCATACTTTGGCCATGGGCCACATTGCAAAACAACTGTGAATGCTGACTAAATATCAATTTCAAACTGGGCCAACAAGGCTATCATAATTATTGCAGCTGACAAACCAACCAAGTATACATAAAAGGCATGCAAGCCCAACATACTGCACTAACTGACAAGATATGTCTACAAGCCTCTACTGGTGGATATACTGTGATCGGAACAGCTCCCCGACCCTACTCATAACATATATACACAAGATGTACATAAGACTCTAGACCCGGCAACTCCGCAAGGCATGGAGCTTACCGATCAAGCTGAACTCGGCAACACTTAATAAGGAGGTCTACCCGTCTGTCTATCTTAACCTGCATGCATGAAATGCAGCGCCCCCAGAAAAGGGACGTCAGTACGAAATAATGTACCGAGAATGTAAGGCAATATACGAAAAGCTGAAACTAAACTGACAATATAATAAATGCAAGTAACTGGAAGTCAAAGATAATCTGAAGATATGCTTACCGGCTGATACTGACTCAACTCTCTCAATATAGTAAGTAAAATAGTTGTCCGACCCAATAAGGCTCGATTTATATATATAACTGCACTGCCGTAGTAGGCTCGCTCATAGGCGCTCGGCCATACTAGGCTCTGTATCTCGACCAACTAGGCTCGTTCATAGGAGCTTGGCCAAGTAGGCTTGGTGTATAACTTACCATCTGATCAAAGGTTTCCTAATAGGGGCCTGCCCATCAATTATAGCTCGATGGTAATGAAAATACCTTATTACTGTATATATAAACTCTCTGCTCTCTTGACTGGAAGAAGGAAATACTCAATTGAATATGAAGTCCCGATAAGGAGAATATTATCACTATAAGACTAGGAAAATATACGTATATTACGGGATATGAATTTTTCTTTATGCCTCGTTGTCAAACTAGTGTAATTACGAGATCATGCTAAAATGAAGGAAAAGTTTAGCCTTAACATACCTGAGCCGATTCTCTTTACAATCCTTCCCACACACGTCGATTGCGACAATACGTAACAACGGATCGAAGTAGGGGAATATTTGTCTGTAACATTTGGCTTCTTGATACACTCTTTAACTCCAAAGAAGCGAAGAAGGAAGCTAGCAAATGGACGAGAGGAACCTTTGAATCACGTCGAAGCAGAGAGGCAAAGGAAAGAGAAACTAAACCAAAGGTTCTACGCATTAAGAGCTTTTGTTCCGAATATGACCAAGATGGGCAAGGCATCACTGCTTGGAGATGCAATTTCATATATTAATGAGCTGAAGTTGAAGCTTCAAAATACAAAAACATATAGATAAGACTTGAAGAGTCTAATAGAATATTTAATTCAAATGTTGCCACCTTTTCAAGGTGACTTAAGAATAATCAATTATGACTTATATTGCTGCCACGCTTGACACCTTGGTCTTTATCCCAAGACCTTAATTAATCCTCCACTTACTCCTTAATTAACTTATTAATTTCCCACTAATTCAATATTAACCAATTACCCACATAATTAAGAATTATCTCAAATTACATAAAATGCTACTCACTTTTAATACATTTTATACATCTTACTATCATGGCCATGTGGTACCTTGTATGGCACTAGTCCTTAAATACGGGGTATTATAGCCTAGACCGTACTTTACCCCAAAATGTCAAATTTCGACGAAATTTTCTTTGATTCGCTCACCCTCTCACCTCCACGAATTTACTTATCACTTGTTTGAAATAGTACAATACATATAATTTCACAATAGTCTCATTCCCGAACTTACATCGATTAACTTACAACGAAACTTTATCGTACGAATATGCGGGATGTAACATGCACGCCGCAACAGGAGTAATAAGGGTGAATGTTCATACTGTTACTAAGGATACAGTGGGATCGGGATGCGTGCCGCATCATTTATTGTTTATGTAATCTTCTTCTGCTGTGATTTATTCTTGTAGTATTGTAACTCTCTTAAGGATTGGTTATAGCTGAGTATTGGCTAGATAATTGGGTTCCGTATTTATTTTTGCTGCAAGTTACTGTTCCAATTCATTCCGTACTTCCTTTTTGCTAAATTCTATACTGTATGCAGGTTATATTGTAAATGCCCCACCGTAGCCTCGTCACTACCTCGTCGAAGTTAGGCTCGGCACTTATCAGTACATGGGGTCGGTTGTACTAATACTACACTCTGCACTTTCTGTGAAGATTTTGGAGCTGGTTGTGGCTGATCGAGAGGTCGGTTGCAGGCATTCATCTAGAAGACCCAAGGTAGTCCTGCAGGCGTCCCCAGGCCCTGGCATCCCCTTCTATGTTTCTACTTTCCTGTTTTCTTTTCTTTCGAGACAAATGTACATTTCTTTTAGACCAGTATTTCGTAGTATGTTCGTGGATTTTTTACACTAGTTTCTGGGTGGTAATAGCTTCGGTATTATTAATAGTATATAGATGGCCGTTTTATTATTTACTTCCGCATTTATTTCAGTCGATTTAGTTTTGTTAATTTTAACAATAGAATGTAAAGGAAAAAGGTGAATAGAACTCTAACGTTGGCTTGCCTAGCGAGTGCGATGTTAGGCGCCATAACAGTCCGGACGGTGGGAAATCGGGATCGTGACAAGTTGGTATCAGAGCACTAGGTTGCCTAGGTCTCACACTTCACGAACAAGCTTAGTAGAGTTTGAGGGATCAGTATCGAAATGTTTGTGCTTATCCCCTAGAGGCTAGAGAGTTAGGAACAATTTTACTTCTATTATTCTCTGCCGTGTGATTTGATCTTTCAATGTTAATTGAACTCTCTACTCATGTTCCTTTGCAGATGGTGAGTAGAGAGTTCCGGAGTTTCTTAGGTTTGGCAGGTTATTACCATCGGTTTGTGGAGGGGTTTTCATCTATAGCAGTCTCGATGACCAGGTTGACCCAAAAGGGTTCCCCGTTCAGATGGTCGGACGAGTTTGAGGCGAGCTTTTAGAAGCTCAAGACAGCTTTGACTACGACGTCGGTGTTGGTGTTTCCCACAGGTTCAGGGCCCTATACAGTATATTATGACGCATCTCGTATTGGACTTGGAGCGGTATTGATGCAGGGTGGCAAGGTTATTGCATATGCTTCGCGGCAGTTGAAGATTCACGAGAAGAATTATCCAGTTCATGACGTGGAGCTAGCAGCCATTGTTCACGCGCTGAAGATTTGGAGGCACTATCTATATAGCATGTCGTGTGAGGTGTTCACTGATCATAAGAGTTTACAGTATTTGTCCAAGCAGAAGGAGCTCAATTTGAGGCAAAAGAGGTGGTTAAAGCTATTGAAAGACTATGATATCACCATCTTGTATCATCCCGGGATGGCCAATGTGGTAGCCGATTCTTTGAGTAGGAAGTCGGCTAGTATAGGTAGCCTTGCATATATTCCAGTCGGTGAGAGACCTCTTGCATTGGATGTTCAGGCTTTGGACAATCAGTTCGTGAGGTTTTGGATTTTTCTGAGCCCAATCGTGTTCTAGCTTGTACAGTTTCTCGACCTTCCTTATTTGAGTGTATCAGAGATCGGCAGTATGATGACCCTTATTTGCTTGTCCTTAGGGACACAGTGCGGCACGGTGATGCCAAGCAGGTTACGGTTGGAGATGATGGAGTTTTGAGGATGCAGGGTCGTGTTTGTGTGCCTAATGTGGATGGGCTTCGTGAGTTGATTCTAGAGGAGGCCCATAGTTCCCGGTATTCTATTCATCTGGGCACCGTTAAGATGTACCAGGACTTGCAGCAACATTATTGGTGGAGGAGGATGAAAAAGGATATTTTTGCGTATGTAGCTTGGTGTTTGAATTGTCAGCAAGTAAAGTACGAGCATTAGAGACCTAGTAGTTTGCTTCAGAAGATTGAGATTCCTGAGTGGAAGTGGGAGAGTATCACTACGGATTTCGTTGTTGGACTCCCACGGACTCAGAGGAAGTTCGACGCAGTTTGGGTTATTGTGGATAGACTGACCAAGTTAGCACATTTCATTCATGTGGGAGTTTCCTATTCTTCGGTGCGGTTGGCAGAGATCTATATTCGTGAGATCGTTCGTATTCATGGTGTGCCCGTGTCTATCATTTTTGATCGAGGTACGCAATTTACCTCGTATTTTTGGAGGGCAATACAACGTGAGTTGGGTACGCAGGTCGAGTTGAGCACAGTGTTTCATCCTCAAACGGACGGACAGTCCAAGCGTACTATTCAGATCTTGGAGGATATGCTTCGCGCCTGTGTTATTGACTTTGGAGGTTCTTGGGATCACTTCTTGCCGTTAGCGGATTTTGCCTACAATAATAGTTATCAGTCGAGCATCCAGATGGCACCCTATGAGCCATTATATGGTAAACAGTGTCGATCGCTGGTTGGGTGGTTTGAGCCGGGGGAGGCTCAGTTATTGGGCACAGACTTATTGCAGGATGCCTTGGATAAGGTTAAGATCATTCAGGATAGACTTCGTATAGCTCAGTCCAGGGAAAAGAGTTGTGCCGACCGTAAGGTTTGTGATGTGGCATTCATGGTCGGAGAGAGAGTGTTGCTTCGGGTGTCACCCATGAAGGGTGTGATGCGATTTGGGAAGAAGGGCAAGTTAAGCCCTAGGTTCACCGGGCCTTTTGAGATCCTTGCTCGAGTAGGAGAGGTGGCCTACAGACTTGCGGTTCCCCTAGGCTTATCAGCGGTGCATCCAGTGTTTCATGTGTCCATGCTTCGGAAGTATCACGGTGATCCATCCCACGTGTTAGATTTTAGCACTGTCCAGTTGGAAATTGATTTGACTTACGAGGAGGAGCCGGTAGCCATTTTAGACCGGCAGGTTCGTCAGTTGAGATCGAAGAGTTATCCTTCGGTTCGTGTGCAGTTGTGAGGTTAGCCTGTTGAGGCAACTCCCTGGGAGTCCGAGTCCGATATGCGGAGATGATATCCCCATCTTTTCACCAGCTCAGGTAATTTTTGATGTCCGTTCAAGGACGAACGGTTATTTTAGAGGTAGAGAATGTGATGACCCGAAAGGTCATCTTGTGTTTTAGAATCCAATTCGGGGTTCCGAGGCCTTCAAAACCTCATTTTATTTCTGCTCGCTTTGCGTGCGCAGTCCGGGCACGTTTTCGGAAAGCCTTTATGTGGAAATTTGAGAAAATAATAAGTTTTGCCTTTAAAAGTTAATTTTAGTTGACTTCGGTTAATATTTTGAGTAAACGGATCCGGACCCATATTTTGACGGTCCCAGAGGTTCCGTAGTAAAATATGGGACCTAGGCATACGCTCGAAATCGAATTCCGAGGTCCCTAGCCCGAGAAATGAATTTTTGATGAAAATTGTTAAACTGAAATTATAATGGTTTTGAGAAAATGGTTAATAGTTGATCTCATTGGAATCGGGCCCGTATTTTGGTTCCGGAATTCGGTACAGGTCCTTATGACATTTATGCCTTATTTGTGAAATTTGGTGAGAAACGGGACTGATTTGACGTGATTCGGACCTTTGTTTGAGAAAATAGAAGTTTTGAAACTTTCTTGGAAATTTCATGCAATTTGGTGCTAAATCGTAGTTTTAGGCGCTATTTTGGCGATTTGATCGCGCAAGCAAGTTCGTATGATGTTTTCAGACTTGTGTGCATGTTCGGTTTGGAGCCCCGAGGGCTCGGGTGAGTTTTGGATAGGCTACGAAGTGATTTGGACTTAAGAAAAAATTGCTGGTATGCTTCAGGTCTGCAGACTTCGCATTTGCGAAGTCTGGCTCGCAAATGCGAGCATCGCATTTGCGAAGAAGTTTCGCATTTGCGATCAGAAGGGCTGGGAGGGGACCTTCGCAATTGCGAAGCTTAGGATCGCAATTGAGATAAGAACATGTCGCATTTGCGAACAATTGTTCGCATTTGTGATAGTAGCAGGTCCTTGACATTCTTCGCATTTGCGAAGGAATGTTCGCATTTGCGAACCCCTTATCGCAAATGCGATATCTACAACTGTTCAAAAACGATTTTGGACGGGATTTTTCATTCATTCTCTCATTTTTCAAAACCTAAACCTCAAGAGGCGATTTTCCAAAGGCTAGTTCTTCCCCAAATCATAGGTAAATGATTCTTAACTCATTTCGTTCAATCTTTTACTTCTTTTTACAAGATTTCATCCTAGAATCTAGGGTTTTCATGGTGGAATTGGGGATTTTTGGGTAAAACTTAGGAATTTCAAAATTTGGGGATTTAGACCTCAAATTGAGGCTGGATTCCAAAACCAATTGTATATCCGGGCTCGGGGTGAATAAGTAATCGGGTTTTGATCCGAACTTTGGGTTTTGACCAAGCGCGCGTGGGGACGGTTTTTTACTTTTTGTGGAAAATATTGGGAAACTTATACTTATGCATTGGAATTGGTTTCTTTAGCGATAATTAATTTTATTAAGTTAATTATGACTGGATAGGAGTGGATTGGAGGTGGAATTTAGAGGGAAAACGGTAATTGAGCTTCGAATTGGCCGTTGGATTTAGGTAAGTGTTTGGTCTAACTTTGACTTGAGGGATTAGGGATCCCCGACTTAATTGCTATATGAAATTCCATGTGTGTGGCGTATAGGTATGGTGACGAGTACCTATGCGCCGCCAAGTTATTTGTTTAGCTTTTTCCCTTCCCCCTTCCATATATATTGTCTTCCTGTCTTAACTGCTACATGCTTATTGGTGCTTCCATGTCTAATTGCTTCTTGTTAAATGTTGTTTTCTTTACTGAAGGTATCAATTGTTCCGTAGTTTTCTTGTATTACATTATTGGTTTAAGTTGGTGTATTGGTGTTTCATGGTACATTTAGGTTGGTCTCGCTATGTAGTATTAATTGATGAAGTTTAATAATTGTATAGATTTCCGTTTGGTTAGGTTTGAGGCATAGATATTGTGGGAGGGTTTTGAGCTAAATTGTGAAATACTTGTTCTTACTGTGTGATTGGTACTGATATGGTGGTATCGGGTTGCACACTGCAACAGGAGGAATAAGGGTGATATATTGAGGAGGAATAAGGGTGAAATACGATTGTCTGGTGAGATCGGGTTGCACGCCTCAACAGGAGTAATAAGGGTGGACATGTGGGATCGGGTTGCACGCCGCAACAGGACTAATAAGGGTGATATATTAAGGAGTAATAAGGATGGACAGGTGGGGTCAGGTTGCACGCCGCAATAGGAATAATAAGGGTGAATGTTCATAATGTTAGTGAGGATACAGTGGGATCGGGATGCACGACGCATTATTTGTTGTTTATGTATTCTTCTTCTGCTGTGATTTATTCTTGTAGTATTGTAACTCTCTTAAGGATTGGTTAGTTGAGTATTGGCAAGATAATTGGGTTCCGTATTTATTTTTGCTGCAAGTTATTGTTCCAATTCATTCCGTACTTCTTTTTTGCTTTATTATATATTGTATGTAGGTTATATTGTAAATGCCCCGCCGTAGCCTCGTCACTACCTCGTCGATGTTAGGCTTGGCACTTACCAGTACACGGGGTCGGTTGTACTGATACTACACTCTGCACTTTCTGTGCAAATTTCGGAGCTGGTTGTGGTTGATCGAGAGGTCGGTTGCAGGCATTCATCTAGGAGACCCAAAGTAGTCCTGCAGGCCCTGACGTCCCCTTCTATGTTTCTACTTTCCTGTTTTCTTTTCTTTCGAGACAGATGTACATTGTTTTCAAACCAGTATTCATAGTAATTCGTACTATGTTCGTGGATTTGTGACACCAGTTTCTGGTGGTAATAGCTTCGGTATTATTAATAGTATATAGATGGCCATTTTATTATTTACTTCCGCATTTATTTCAATTGATTTAGTTTTGTTAATTTTAACTATAGAATGTAAAGGAAAAAGGTGAATAAAACTCTAACGTTGGCTTGCCTAGCGAGTGCGATGTTAGGCGCCATCACGGTCCGGACGGTGTGAAATCCGGGTCGTGACACTCCTTCATTCTTATTCATGGGTCTCAGATTTGAACTAAGTCTTTGGCCATAAATTTTCAAATTTATTTTTAAAAATCTGACTTGGGTGAAGTTTGGTTTGAAGATGAAAATCTATTTGGACATAATTTTTCAAAATATATTTCAGTTTTTTTTATAAAAAAAAATATGAAATGGTACTTATACTCATAAGTTCTAAAAACAATCAGAAATACCCAACAATATCAAACAAACAAAATTTGTTAATCTTATATATGCAGAACCTTCATCGATGACACTCGTTATCATTATCACAAACCATAGTCCTGAACATAGATAAGTTTGGCATAAAATATTCATTTTTATAATGAACTACATAATACACATCCTAAAACCATAACCTTATATTTTATTATCAACTGCTAATAACACAATTATTAGCCACTATAATTTATCAAATTGCAATAATATTACCAAATCCATCCGTCCAAAAGAAAATAATAATAATTAGCGGGTGGTTAGTTAGGTCATAATACATGGTGAGCTTTTTTATAAAATAAAAAAGTTTGAGGTAATTTTTGAAATTTTTAAAAAATCTAATAGTGATATTTTGGGCCAAAAACAGGTCTTAGTTTTGGGATTTGAGAATTTTGTTTTCAAAATCTGCCAAAACATGGATAAAATCTATAAACAAACATATTTTGCCAAAATTAGAAAAAACTTGCCAAATTTATGGTCAAAGTGGGACTTAGTCATCTAGTCGCCTTTGGTAGGAGCGGGACTCCTGGCGCGGAATCTCGATTAGTCGGGCTCATGGACACTGGCCACTAGGGGTGTCAATAGCTCGGTTCGGCCAGTTATTTTGTAAAATTTGTACCATACCAATTTTTCGATTATTCTATTATGTATGACCAAAATTAGACTTTTCGAAACCGTCCGAATCATGTTGGTTTCTCTTCGGTATCGGTACGCTTCAGTAAATTTTCGGTAATTTTTTAAAATATCATGTAAAAATTACTAGTAGAACTAGAATGCAATAACATACTTACTTTTATATGGCTTAGAAAAATTCTGTAGATATTTTTATAGTTTAAAAGGTGATGAATTAAGAAAATATGAAAGATTACTAAAGTATAGATCCATCAACTATTCTACATTAATACACTACTAGAAATTCGGAAAAAAGCGACCAAAGTTGGTCTGTCAAGAAAAGCGACCAAAGTTGGTCGCTAAACTGGTGAAAATAATAAAATAATGATTTTAAATAATTTAGCGACCAACGTTGGTCGCCACTTGGTCGAAAATTTTGTCAAACTGTTGACCGGAGTGGTCAGACTTGCTTGGTCAAAGAATTACACAGATTAGCGACCAACATTGGTCGCTTCACGGGCCCACCTATTAAATTTTAATAATTATAATATTATTTTTAAAAAATAATAAAATATACATAAATAAAATTTAAAATTAGCGACCAAAGTTGGTCGCTATATAAAGAGTAAGCAGATGGAGACCAACTTTGGTCGCTAATTTGGGACCCAGTTATAAATTTTAATAATTACAATTTTGTTTAAAAAAATTATAAAATATAAATAAATACAATTCAACTTTAGCGACCAATGTTGGTCGCTCAGTAGAATATAGACCAACTTTGGTCGCTAACCTGGGAGCCAATTAATATTTTAAATATTATATGAAAGATAAATAAATCTGATTTAAGTTTAGCGTCCAACTTGGGTCGCTAATTTAAAATTATGTATATTTAGCGACCAACTTTTAGGTCAACACTGGTCAAAATTAAAAATTACTTTTGTATTTACTAAATAAATAATATAAATGTCAGTCGTTAACACTTTTGTAATACAAAGGATGAATAGTACTACGAAGCGTGCGTGTGTGTCTATGTGTGTGTGTGTGTGTGTGTGTGTGTGTATTTTATATATATATATATATATATATATATATATATATATATATATATATATAAAATATATATACTTACGCTATACTATGCACTAAGTATAAGTGTATTAGGTAATATTATATCGAAATTAGGTAATATTATATCGAA
>NC_031994.1:95575487-95577824 GCF_001879085.1 Nicotiana attenuata | reverse complement strand
TTTTAATCAGATTCGGCGTGCGAAGAGGTTGATTCGAAAGGCAAAGGCATAGCGAGCTAGACTTGTGGCCGGCTTGAGGTGAGTAATAGATGTAGCTGATGACCTGAGGGTTTGAAACCCCGGTATATCACATTATGACGCTATATTGAGGCGAGACACGTACTCTATGACGAGTGCGGGGTCGATTGTGACTGGGGATTTTGACCTAGTCCGTTCCAATTGATGTTCGTACTGTGTTCTTGACTAGAAATTGTTTGGTAATCACCCTACTTGGATTGTTATGAATATGTTTGGGGCTTTGTGCCTATCATTTGCATCCTTCAGGGATCCTTATCACTGCTTCCATGATACTTAGCATATTTCATGATATCAGTCCTGAGTTAGACACTGCTTTGAAATGTTTAGTAAATAAATAAAGGTTTACACACTTAGCCCTATAACCCCTAATAACTGAAATTAAAAATGGACAATTCGACTGTGCCCGAGTGGCTTGCATGCATACATATATCTGGACTGAGTGTGGATCGGGCTGCACGCGGAAGCGAATGTTACGATGATATTGCGCTTGGACTGTAGGAGCCCCTCCGGAGTCTGAACCCCCACAGTGAGCGCGGGTACCCAAATGGATCGGGCTGCGTGCCGCAGCGATCGTGTGCATTGCATTGCATTCATGCATTTTATATCTGTTGGCCTTAATTGTCATTATTTGCTGTTGTTTGATCGTTTAACGTGCTGAATCGTTGATTATAGCTTTATATTGTAATATTTCGGGATTTCTTACTTTCAGCCATTATATATGTTTATTACTCACTGAGTTGGAAGTACTCACTTTACTCCCTGCACCATGCGTGCAGATTCAGGTGCTCCGGAGACTTAGTGGAGCTGTTTGCTGTTTTCGTGAAGTTTATTTTCAGGAGTTGTTGAGGTAGCTGCATGACGTCCGCAGGACCCGACTCCTCCCCTTTATTTTATTTGTCTTTCCCTATCCTGGACTTCTTTATTACTATGAATATATTACTCTGTTACATTTAGAGGCTCTAGACTCGTGACTCCAGATCTATTGGGGAAATGTTTGGATATTCGTTATTATTTTCCGTACTATTTTATTTAGATTCAGATTGGAACCTTGACATTTTGATATTTTAAACGTATTATTTGTTAACGGATTGTGTATTTGGGTTGAGAGTATTTAATTGGTCGGGCTTGCCTAGCATTTGTGTTGGGCGCCATCACGACCGGGATTGGGGTCGTGACATTTATTTTAATTCCTTGTAGTTTAATTTGGAAAAATTAATTGTTCTTAGCTAAATTAAATCTATGATAATTGTTAGTAGCTAAAATATTTAGTTTTACCTACTAATTTGGGGGAAAATGGTTTGAAGAGAAGAAACCCTAAACTTTTAGGGTTTATGATTTGTTCTTGTGAATCCTAACTTTTAGGTTTGAATTATAACCTTGAATCTTTGTATTGTCTTGATAGTTTAGTTATAAATTGAAATTTTAGTTTATGAATTGGAATTTTAGGATATGACTTGAAACTTTAGGATATGACTTGGAATTTTTGGATATGACTTGAAGTTTTAGGATATGACTAGAACCTTTAGGATATGACTTGAACCTTTAGGATATGAATTGGAATTTTAGGATATGACTTGGAATTTTAGGATATGACTTGGAATTTTAGGATATGACTTGAAATTTTAGGATATGACTTGAACCTTTAGGATATGAATTGGAATTTTAGGATATGACTAGGACCTTTAGGATATGACTAGAACTTTTAGGATATGACTTGAACCTTTAGGATATGACTAGAAATTTTAGGATATGACTTGAACCTTTAGGATATGACTTGGAATTTTAGGATATGACTTGAAATTTTAAGATATGACTTGAAATTTTAGGATATGAATTGGAATTTTAGGATATGACTAGAAGCTTTAGGATATGACTAGAACCTTTAGGATATGACTTGAAATTTTAGGATATGACTTGGAATTTTATGACTTGGAATTTTAGGATATGACTTGAAATTTTAGGATGACTTGGAATTTTAGGATATGACTTGGAATTCTAGGATATGACTTGAAATTTTAGGATATGATTAGAACCTTTAGGATATGACTTGAACCTTTAGGATATGAATTGGAATTTTAGGATATGACTTGAATTTTTAGGATATGACTAGAACCTTTAGGATATGAATTGGAATTTTAGGATATGACTTGAATTTTTAGGATATGACTAGAACCTTTAGGATATGACTAGAACCTTTAGGATATGACTTGAACCTTTAGGATATGAATTGTAAATTTTAGGATATGTACTTAGAATTTT